>NW_027095697.1:89345-186803 GCF_036850995.1 Saccopteryx leptura | reverse complement strand
TGAGAACAGCTTTCTCAGTGCCTTTCTGTGAGAGAAAATTAATTTCATGTCTCATGGTCATTGTGATGGAAGAAATAGAATTTCTCCCCTCAGTGAAATTGGAATGTAGAAATAGGGGATGCTTCAGTGGCAGAGACAAGGTATTTAAAAAAAAACATGCCACGGATTCAGACGAGAAGGTTGTGAGGGGAGAGAAGCATCGCAATTTTACTTTTTGTTATTTTCCCGTTCTGTGTTCTGAGGTTTCCTGTCAGCTGTGGTCTGTGTTCGGTTGGAGCCCACTGGGTGGACGCTATCTGCCACACCCTGCCTGTGAGGGTGCACAGTGTGCGCATGAAGGCATAGATTTGTCATGTTGCAGGAGGTGCCCATTAGTGTTCTTAGAATCGGTTCTTAGTCTAAGTTCAGGTAAATAGGTCTGTGGGAACCAGTATGACAGTGGATTGACTGTGAAAACACCTTACATGTAAATGGGGGCTCTTACCTTCAATTATGGAGCTGTGGAGTCTTCAGGGAGGTCGTTCACTTTCGTTTGGGGGGAATGGGCCCATTCGGGGAGTCTTCACTCGCCTACGGGGGGATGGGTTCCGCTGGTCCGAGTGGGTCCGCGTTTCCTGCCAGCGCTGTAGACCCCTCGTGGAAACTTCGTGGTGAAGTCTGGGCGGTGTCCAGTGCGTTCCTGTGGGGGAGAGAAGCGAGGAAGGGTTTAGGTTGTGGGGGGGAAGGTCCCCGGAGAAGTCTGTGGGGTCTGATGTGGCCGAGTGGGGGAGTTGCAGGGAAGGGAGCTCAGAGACGGGGTCATGGGGGAGCCCGGAGCGCAGTGCCCGTGCCCGCTGCTGCCCTGGGTGCGGGGGCTGTGGGAAGGGAGAGGGTGCGGAGGTGGAGGTGGGGACAGACGAAAGGGAGGCATCCGCGCAGTCCGTGAGTGTTCCTGGGAGGGGAGCAGCGGTGTGTCCCTGTGAGGAGGGTTATTAAAGGGCTGGGTTTTGGGGGCGGGTCCTGGGGTGGAGTCTCATAGAAAATTGAAATGAGGTAGCCCCTGGGGAGGCTGTTGTCAGCTGGTTGTTTGGAGGTCTGATGAAATGGTATCTTTGATGCTGTGTGTAGGGATACGGCATTGTGCATTTGTGTGTGTTCACATTGGGTTCTTTCGTGTTTATCTTTTTTCAAAGGTTTCCAGTTTCCCCAGTATGCATGTCAAGACAGGATCCTCAGTTTCCGGCCCCGTGGCCATGTCCCCATAGTGAGTTTTAGTACGTTTGCAGCTGTATTTGCTGTGCAGAGGTGCCTCCATGTCTGATGGAGTGATGAGGACATGATTCCTGGGTCACTGGTGATTGCAGTGAGTCTCCCTGTAAAAGTCACAGAGAAGGGAGACCTTGGGAAGGCTGCACTCAAGGTCTAGGAGGGATTCTGGGAGCCAAGGTGAGGGTAGGCCATTTGGGATTTCTATCTCAACAGTGAGAGATTGTCTTTCCGGCAGGTTATTTCATGTTTTGCGAATGGAGGAGGAATCAAGGAGGAGATCATAAGAGGCTGGGAAAGAGCAGGTGTTGAAGTGGAGTGTACAGTAGTGAGGATTGCTGGAGTTGATAGCTCACGAGCTGGGGACTAACAGGTGGATTTTGGAAGGTGTGTTCTATTGCATTCACATCAGTGGTGATGGTTATCTGTTAGGGGTAGGATAGGTAATTCATTTAGGAAGTTGTATATCTGGGGCCTCCCCCCCTACTTTCCTGGTCTACTAATGTATTTTGAAGCTTGGAATCCCATGAGTGAGAGACTGTTTGCTAGTGACACCACTATTGTGTCCATAAGGGGCATTGCTGGCACCTGCCTGTGATACTTCATTTCTTTCAGGATGGTTTCCGTTTAGGTGACAGTGGTTGGCGTTAGTCTAGTTTATGCTTTCTCAAGGTTTGTGTTTAGGTGGGAAAAAGTAGTAACATATTTAAGTGTGGTATCTTTGTTGCTTGGGTGTGTTTTATGGGGGCTTGCTGTGAGGCAAGGTGTATGGGAGAAGACAATAGTATATTATTTGGTTCCCCTTTTATGGGCCTTCTATTGCTTCTTGTCAGTGTGTCCAGGCCTGGTGCATGCCCCCCCACCATGGTCTTGATCATACCTGTTTGGTGCTACAATGCATGTGGAGTGTGGTGATGCAGGAATTACAGTGCTTTGAATATTCATGTTAGAGTCCCGCAGGTGCTGTCAGAGTCCATTGTGTGTATAGAGGGAAAACGCCCTCACCCCAGGCTCCCACTCTTATGCCATATTAGTATGAATCCTGTCATCTCCAGTTACAATCACTCCCATTGAGTGTCTGCTGTGGGTTTTTTCTAATTTGTGGAGACTGGATTGTCTTGCCCAGGAGCCTGTGGTGTTTACCCATGTGAACCATCTGGAGGTGGTGCTGAGAGCAGGGAGTGTCTGTAGAGATGTGTGTGCCTCAAGGACACTTGAGGAGTTCAGTGTTTCCAGTATGTGCTGGTATTTTAAGTTTGTAATGGGGAAAATGTGGGTGGAAGACTTGAGGATGAAAAATAGGAATTTATCAAAGTTTTCAGTTGCTTTGCAGTTCCATACGCTTTTAATGGAATGGGTATTGGATGACTCAGAGGGACTAGGCTGAGCTATTTGAAGTGTGTGCACACTGAGCCAGACTGTGTGCATCCAATGCCATGATTCCTGTAGGGTGAATGTGACAGGACCTTGAAGAAGACAGTTCTGGATAGAACGGCATGTCTCCTAGGTTGGATCTGTTGTCTGTCCTTTTTATGCAGCTTTTCTATTCCAGGTAGCTGATCTAGGGAGGGATGGAGAACTTTTAGGTACTCTAAGGAGCATCGAGGGTTAGCCATATAGGCTGCTAGGAGAAGGAATGGAAAATATAAGGTCTAATGGAAAGTTCTGTGTGTTTCTGGTATAAAACAAAATACAAATTTTTCTTGCCATCAATAAACTTTGTTACATAATATAATTGCCATTATTATTAATGATTTCTTGCCAGCATGAGGGTAATTTGTGTTTCCAATTTTTGAAAAATCTTTTTATCTTTTGATGCGAAAACTCAAGCCAGTGCTTGTTTGATATCTTCTTCATTTTTGAATATTTTGCCTTTCAAGAAATTTAGTAAGGACAAAAACGAGTGATAGTCAGAGGGTGCTAAGTCCGGGGAATGTGGTGGATGGAACAGACATGCTTCTGTAGTGAGCATGGGGTAGATTTCTTATGTAGAGGCCACAGTGCTCATGGTGAAGATCTGTGTGATACTAGAGTGAGGTTACTTTCTCCTTGGTCTTGGATTGTCAGTCTGTACCTATCAGCATTTGTGAGGAAGGGCACAGGAGGCTTTACTAGCTTTTCCAGTACTTACCAGGAAAAGTAAGCCTGGGTGTTGTGAGGTATGTTTCCATGGTTTCTTTTTCTGTTTTTTTTTTTTTTTTTTGTATTTTTCTGAAGCTGGAAATGGGGAGAGACAGTCAGACAGACTCCCTGCATGCGCCCGACTGGGATCCACCCGGCACGCCCAACAGGGGTGATGCTCTGCCCACCAGGGGGCGATGCTCTGCCCCTCTGGGGCATCGCTCTGCTGAGACCAGAGCCACTCTAGCACCTGGGGCAGAGGCCAAGGAGCCATCCCCAGCGCCCGGGCCATCTTTGCTCCAATGGAGCCTTGGCCGCGGGAGGGGAAGAGAGAGACAGAGAGGAAGGAGGGGGGTGTGGAGAAGCAAATGGGCACTTCTCCTGTGTGCCCTGGCTGGGAATCGAACCCGGGTCTCCCACATGCCAGGCCGACCCTCTACCGCTGAGCCAACCGGTCAGGGCCCATGGTTTCTTGATATTGAGTCTAGGTCCCATTTCCTGCAGCTAAAATGGAGAGGAGAATATGTTGCTATGGTTGGGTAAAGACATGAGCATTCTATTGAGTGTTGGAGATTTCAGAATGCTGAGGTGTCCAAAGGAAACAGGAAGAAGTGAGGTGACTTGAGAAAGAAAGTTGGTGTTGTGAGTCCTTCTATGCCTAAGTTAAAATGCGGTTTCCTGCTTGGAATCCAAAGAGAGAGTTAGGAATTGGTTGTGTGGTGTTTCATAAGTCATGACAAGATTAGTCACAGAGGATGTAGTCCATGGTGGTGATCTTACACAGTGGCCCACATGGCTAAGGTTTTAAGTTTGGAGGAGGAATGCTTTAGCCAATGAGGTGTGCAATGGAAATGGTGTGATGGAAAGGTGTATGGTGGGAACGGTGTCACCGAGTCCTATGTGAGGTTTGAAAAGAGGCAATGATTTTCTTATTTCTCTGATTTATAATTGTGTCATATACTGTCTGAAGAGACTGTGCTTATTTGATATCATCCAGTCATTCGAGTGTGACATCAGCCCAGAAAAAGAGTCCTCATCATTTTCAGGGTAGTCCAGACCTTGATTTTGAGGTCTCAGCCTGCGAGGCGTGTGCTGTAGGGGGAGGTATTGTTTCCCACCCTGAGTGTGTGATGATGTCTCCTTTGTATTCCAATGGACTCCTTTCCAGCTGTTCTTCAGTCAGATGGGGCTGTAATTTAGGGATCATTGTTTGCATTGTATTTAGTGATCATCATCCATTATTTCTGTCTCCTCCCTTACTGTTAGCCTTATGATAACCCCAAAAGGTCAGGGAGGAGTGTTGAATATTTCTTGGCGGGGAGGGGGGTGTCACGATTGATAGAGGAACATAGACTGATGTTTCCATGAGTCCTACCATAGAATGTGATGTGGTTATGTCATAGTGCAGTGTCACAGTGGTTCTGTGCAGTTATTAGAAATGTAGGTGTCATACTTGTGTGGGCCATACTGAGAGGTGTGTGGCAAAGCTCTCCTGTCTCAGGAGGATGTCCTTGTGTTTGTGGGGCATTGTTGATTTCTCATTTAAAAGAGTAGAAGGAAGGGATCCATAAAGAAGTGTCATTTTATTGTCATACTGACTTGTTCAACCTAGGCGTGCCGTCAGCACTTGCTTTTTCCCTGTGCCTACAATTGGTGACTTTGGCCATCTTTGGTGACATTGTTTGTCTTAGACAGTTGGCCATATAATGTGTTAGTTTTGTTTGAGAAGGGAGTATTCTATGAGTGCTCAGTGAGAAGGAGATTTTTACCGAGGAGTGCTGTTTCTGTATAAACGGTCCTTAGAAAGGAGTCTCTTGATGCAGAAAATGGTGAGGTCAGTTAGGTTTTTAGTGTGCAGTGTAGAGAGAGGTGCTGTGGCTGTTATGCAGATATCTGTCCTCATTCCTTCCCGTTAGGGCGTTAGCAAGAAAGGAAGCTGAGCAGATTTCCCCATGGGGAAGGTTTGCTGGACAGTGATGTTCACATTTTTACGACAGTTCCATAAAGCGAGTGAGCCTCTGAGCAGACTCTTTCAGGCTGAACAGCATTGACGTCTTTGCCGCCCTCCTGTGGAAACGTTGGGAAGAGCAGCATTCGATAGGGTTTGTAGGCTTATCCTCTGGAAGGAATTCTGAAAATTTCAAAGGAAGCTTTTGTCAGTGATGAGAGGATGGCTTCCAGCTTAGAGGAGCATTTCTGTCTGTAGATGTGTCTTTCCTATGGCATTTCAGAGTTTGTTTTGTGAACTGCCTTGTGATAGATTCCTCAGTGCTGCTTAGAATCCTGCAGATTCCTGTCTTATGTTCTGTTTTGTTTATAACTTGATCAGCAA
This sequence comes from Saccopteryx leptura, assembly GCF_036850995.1. Lineage (NCBI taxonomy): Eukaryota > Metazoa > Chordata > Mammalia > Chiroptera > Emballonuridae > Saccopteryx > Saccopteryx leptura. The sequence continues at coordinate 181,105 of NW_027095697.1, read as the reverse complement.
TGAACATGAGTTCGGAGGGGAGGCTGTTACTCCCATAGTTAAGAAAGGCAGCAGACATTTTTTTTTTAAAACAGAGCCAGAGGCAGAGAGAGGGACAGATAGGAATAGACACACAGGAAGGGAGAGAGATGAGAAACATCAATTCTTATCCTCAATTGCGGCTCCATCAATGCGGCTCCTTAGTGGTTCATTGCTTTCCCATGTGTGCCTTGACTGGGGTGCTATAGCAGACCGAGTGATACCTTACTCAAGCCAGCGACCTTGGGATCAAGCTGGTGAGTATTGCTCAAACCTGATGAGTTCGTGCTCAAGCTGGCAACCTTGGTGTCTTGAACCTCGGTCCTCCACATCCCAGTCTGATGCTCTATCCATTGCACCACTGCATGGTCAGGCATTTGTTAACAAAGAATTTTTACCTTGCTTGTGTGCTATTCTTTATGTTAGGTGGGTTGCTCCTGAGGTTTCTTGGCGTTGGCCACGAGATGAGGAATGATATGTATTGATGTCATCATGAGTACGTAATTATACTTGCTGCTATCAGGTGTGCGAGATTTCAGTTCTTTTTTGAAAATACAGCTGGCTGGTGACAGTGCTCTGTGTTCTTTCGGGGATGCTTCCTGTCTGGAGGTTAATTATGTCGATTTGTGAGCTTATGGGAGGTTTGGATATTGCATATATTTTGGTTTTCTTTTGTTGTGTATGCATTGATTGGTTTTATGGATAAAATTTCCCGGTGTCTACCATTGTTTCCAGTTACGGGTTTCTAGTATAGTCTATAAGGAATTCACATTGGTGGATATTTTTATGCGTGATTGTTATGGTTTTTTCCGTGGGGTGATCATTTGGTGTGTCATGGTAGGATTTCTTTTCATCTTTGGAGCTATAATGAACTATTTGTGGTTGATATTCTTTCTCATTCTTCAAATTCCATCCTTTCTTACTTCCCAGGGTGGTCTGAATAGTATGGCTTTCCAGTGGAATGTGTTTCTGCTTAGCTTTAATGGGTTTTGTCTACTGGTTTGAATGTTTTGAAGACATTTTAAATAATTGTTCAGGTTACCATGGAGAAAATGAGCTCTTCCAGCTGTTATAGATGTTGGTGAATTCTGGATTCACAGACCCTTGAATGAATGGAGAGTTTTGAAAAATAGCCTGGCTTTGTGTGTTTTCCTGTAGGAATACAGTATAGTGACATTTTTTTTTTTTTTTTTTACTGGGAGTTCAAGGCATGGTGTACATGTTGCTTTTTCTCCGGTTCCCATAGCTTACTGATTTTGAGGTACATTTCTGTTTCCATTGTTAATGTAAAAGAAAAATATAGTTCTGCTTAATATATTAAATATAACTGTGGATAGTAATTGAAGCCGAGAAGGTTGGGGAAGTAAGGTAGATCCAGGATGCTGTAAATGTGTTGTTTTCGCCCCGGACAGCTCATACTGAGTAGTTATGTCTGAGGGAAGATCTTTCTCTCAGGAAAAGGAATGGCTTTTACTGAAGACTGTCTGTTGCACTTCCCATCTGCTACCATGTATTTCAAGAGTCACCTGTGGAGTGTGAGGAAGTAAGACATACCAGCCCTCATTGTCATTGTTATGTGAATCATTTACAGCTAACTGTCTTTTTTCTGAAGTTTTAGTGAAGATAACAACTGTGCTTCGAGTTCCTCACCCGGTGTGAGACTTTGGGCGCAAGGGCTTGGGGTCTGGGGCCTGGTGTCTGGCATCTGTCATCTCAAGTCCGGCTCTGGCCGCAGTTTGAGGCAGGGCCCCTGGGCTGCCGTGTACTCTATCAGAATACGTCCAGGGTCCGTCCAGGGTCCTGCCTCAGATGGCAGTCCATGCCCCGGGTGTGGCATCTGCCTTCCGGCACCAGGCCTCTGCGCTCTGATACCACTTTTCAGTTTGTGTTAGGGGGTGGATAGCGTCGAGGAGTGTCTTCTAGGGTGGTGGTCAAAGGGTAAGTCTAGGGCATGTGGCTTCTGGGTTAGGCCTACGGTGTTAGGTGCTACTGGAGAGGTATTAGGCTTGGAGGTACATGGGAGTTTCTCCTGGAGGGGGAGGGGTGAGGGTGAGTGGGCGGGACTGAGGTCGGGAAGGCCAGGCAGGGTGTTTCGGTCCCCCCTCCCTCCTGAGTTCCCTCTGAATGACAACATATCCGGATAGCTGCCTTTGGAATACAGAAAGGACAGAGTTAGTAAAGACTGGGACTAGATATTGATCCAATCACCGAACCCCAAGGTGAGGAGTTTCCTCTGTCTGGACTGCTGCATTTGCATACAAAGAGCCACTCCTGGAAAGGAAGGCATTCCTGGCTGTGGCATCTGAAGAGGTTGGATACCTGTCTGGCTGCAAAGGGATCAGGCGGATGGAACTGCGGAGTCTTCTGCTGTGGTCAACACAACACTGCGGAGTCTCGTTCCCTTTCAATGTGAGTGTCTTTGTCATGGGATTGTCTGGAAAAGTAACACTGCTGTACGGGGGTGGGTCTGACTTGTGCCGGTAAAATGATGTGATTCCCTGGACAGTGCATCTGACAGGAAAGACTTGGGGTGTTATGCAGCTAATGCTCCCCTATGTAACTCTACCGGCATGTTTCCCTCCTGTCCCCGTGTTTGGAACGGAAGGAGCGTTCCTGGGTCTTCGGAAGGCGGTGTCTTCTGGGACTGTTAGCTGCTCTAGCAAGTGTTTTCAGTGAGAGGGGTACAGTCTTCCGGACGTGTGGGGGTGAGACACTTGCATCTTCATTCCTTTTATGTTGGCTCTGTGTGGACTCGGCTCGCAGTCTGCGCTGTTATTTCGATGTGCGTTCTGTTACTGCTCATTGTGGAGAATTCCCACGTTACTATATTCCCGATGCCCATATTCCGTGTATTGGGAACTAACATGATGTTTAGGATTGTTATCCTTTGAAGTGCGTGCTGGCCGTTTTATTTTCCGGGTGAGATGTCCTTGAAAATCACTTCGAAGTGTGGCTCCGCGCTGCCCTCCAGTGAACAAGTGTGGGAATCGCATGGAAGCCTGTGTCCTGAGAGGGATGCATTGCCTTTCATGTATTTATTCAGTTGTATTGGTTTTCAGTGTCATCTTAAAGTTTTTTTGTATCGTTGATGACAGCTGTGTAGTGACTGTGTGTGGGATGCTCCAGAGTGAAGGTCAGAAGAAAGAAGTGTCCTCTGGCGTGAGTTGAGAATGCAGAAAGTAGGGATGGGATACTGGAGGAAAATGGCGACAGACCGGATCCCAAGAGGTAAGATGTCGCTGTTGCCTGAGGGGTTTGGTCTTTCACAGTTCAATGTTCACTTTGCTCTCTGTTACTATCCGCAGATTTCATGGAGTTCTGTGGGCACTGAACAGGGTTTAGGACAGGGGTCCCCAAACTACGGCCTGCGGGCCACATGCGGCCCCCTGAAGTCATTTATCTGGCCCCCGCTGCACTTCCGGAAGGGGTACCTATTTCATTGGTGGTCAGTGAGAGGAGCACAGGATGCGGATGCTCCTGGAGTACTGTATGTGGTGGCACCGCTAAGTGCAGCGTAGCTCACGTACAATACTACTTCCAGTGATGCGGGACGCACACATCAGGGCTCCAAAAGTGCGTCATATCACTTGTTATGGCTAGCAGTGACAAATATGGAACTGGACATTGACCATCTCATTAGCCAAAAGCAGGCCTATAGTTCCCATTGAAATACTGGTCAGTTTGTTGATTTAAATTTACTTGTTCTTTATTTTAAATATTGTATTTGTTCCTGTTTTGTTTTTTTACTTTAAAATAAGATATGTGCAGTGTGCATAGGGATTTGTTCATAGGTTTTTTTTATAGTCGGTCTGAGGGACAGTGAACTGGCCGCCTGTGTAAAAAGTTTGGGAACCCCTGGTTTAGGACGTTGTGAGTTTGCTTCTTAATGTCATTCTGTCCACTTATTAGGGCACCTTCTTCCAGAGTCTGAGTAATGGGTCCTTTATGTTGATGTTCTGTGTTAGCCTTTCTTTAAGTGTTGCGATGCGTTTCGGCAGGGGTTCCTTAGAGGAGCCTTTGGGAAGCCCTTTTCATACAGTCTTCTTTTTTTCATCTGCTTTCTGGATTCCTCGATTCACTACGGTGATGACAAAGAGTGAAACCCGTCTTCCTGAATGGTTCTGGACACTTGATTCACAGCTCGATTTAGCTTCACCACTACTGTGTTCTGGATTTGAATCGCTGCCGCCTGCCTGTGGATATCTTTAATTACTACATGTTATTGTCATTCAGCAGTTTCCCTTGGTAGGCTGGCTACTGCGCTGTGGGCATGCAGAACGCAGTCTTCCTGGGAACCTTCTTTGGAGCACATCGTTACGTTCCACTTACATTTTCTGGATCGCATTGTGTGAAACTGGGCAATATAGTTTCTGGTATTTTAATCCTTGCAGGACCCTTGCAACAGTCTTCCTAGTCTTGCGTGGACTGAGAACGGTTTCCAAGTGAGAAAGTCCAATCAAAATGTGAGCCTGGGTTCTGCTGTTAGAAACAACAAGGTACTGATGAAAAGCATTGCTTGCTGTCTCATTGCAGAGACCAGAGGACTTGCCTTTATGATATGGACAGCTGTGACAGTGCTGCCTCCTTGCCCTTCTGTACGTGTGAGATCATTTTCTAGCACAGGTAAGACAAGCTTTATTTACTTTCCCTACATGTTCCTGTGCAGCGTTGCAGGGTCAGTTGGAATTGGGAAGCTTTGCATGTCACACCTCTAAGCTGTGTCTTCGCCTTGGCTTTACAAAGTGATTCAAATGTAGGGCAGGGTCATCAGTTTCTGCCTTTGTTCCTTTGCTTTCTATTCAGCCTTAAAATAAGAGTACATGTACTATTACATTATGGTTCAACTCCCACATTAGCCATCTGGTGGTCTTAAATGCTTCGATTTCCAACTTTTGGGGAATGCTGTCTTGGCTGCAGAGGTGGGTTATTTCTGTAGGGTCTTTGCTTTGCAGTTATTTATGTTCTTAGAATATGTGTGTCTGGTGTCCTGTAAATGTCTTGGTGTGGTTTCCTGTCCTGGGTGTTTGTGTAAGCTGCAGATTTGGATGCTACTGTTTGCTGTGAGGCAGGAAGGTATGATGTCTCAGTCTGCCATCTCTTTCTGTTTTTCTGGGTTCCTGATCTGGATTTGTCTGGGAATCGTCTTTGAGTGAGAGGTACTTCAAGTTCACCTTTAGCTGTGTTTGCAAGCGGGTATCAAGGGATGAGGGCATGTGCCTGGGTTCCACACGTTGGTTATGCTCTCTTTGTGTGGCTACGCTTTGTTTGTCCATTGAGATGCCTCAGAAAAGGGTGGCAGCATCCTCCCCTATCTTTGGGTGATATTTTTTTCTGTCAGCATAATCAACACTGCATTGGAGTTTGTTTTCCCGAAACCATGCCAGAGATGAGGTCCCTTACTGGGGCACAAAGAACTTCTTTAAGTGCCACCATGTGGCCATTCTGGGAATAGCAGCAGTGAAGGGAAAAGTTTCTAATTTTTGATATCCTTTCTCAAAGGACCTTTAAAGACAGGGGTCTCCAAACTTTTTACATAGGGGGCCAGTTCACTGTCCCTCTGACCATTGGAGGGCTGGAATATAAAAAATACTATGAACAAATCCCTATGCACACTGCACATATCTTATTTTAAAGTAAAAAGAAAAAAAACAAAGAACATAAGGTGGAGCGACGTCAGGAAAATGGTGCCCTGAGCAGCGCGTACAACAGATCTCCCCAAAATCTCAACAAATTTATCAACTAGAAACAGAAAAATTTATCCTTGGAGCATTCCAGAGTTCCACACACACTGAAGGCAAAAGGACTGTTATCACTTGAATCTGAGAGATGGGACAGAGCTGAGGGTGTGGAGGAAGCTAACTACCGCACGGACATTCATTCAAGCCGAGGAGAGAGTGCGCCTGTGGTGAGTCAACCCATGCATGCAACTGCCTGCCCACACTCGGGGAGGAACAGCCTGAGCACTGCTCGCAGCCGCCGGCATGCCGTGAGAAACCATGCGCATGCCCTGTGCTGTGGTCCGGTCGCAGAGCGAGCTCCCCTGCACTGCGAGCATCCCCAGCAGCCCACACACTGCGAGCGAGTGTCCCCAGCCACCGGCGTGCCCAGAGCACCTCATTCGCTCGCGTGCCCTGAACATCCCACTCGCCCACGTGGCCAGAGCACCCCACTCGCCCACACATTCTCTCACATGCCCGGTGCACCCCAGCTGCCAGCGGCAAGGCAAGTGCCCCATTCTCTCACATGCCCGGTGCACCCCAGCTGCCAGCGGCAAGGCAAGCGGGAAGGGCGCCAAAGTTATCTTCCCTACGCCCGAGCTTCTCTCCGTGGGCGAAGTACCTCACCCAGCCATTCAAGCTAACAATCAAGCATTGGGGGAGGGGCACGCAGGCAGCTTGAAATACTTTCTGGAGCACAGCTGTGGATCCAATCACTGAAATTAGCTTGACCCACAAAATCTGCACACCCACGGGGCTCTAATTGATAAGATCTCTCTCAGTTCAGCGATCCAAGACAAGAGGCATGATACTTTTTAGTGCCTCTCGCTAAAGGGGCAGGGGCAACTTCTGATTGACAGAGCTTTCATATTCAGGGATATACGATAACAAGAGGAACTTGGCAGATGCTAAGATCTATACAGAAAGCATTGACTAGTGCCTCTCCTTCCCAGCCAAAACAGGCTACAAAGTGTGGAAAGCCTGGGTTGAGTGGTCCAACTGAATGCTAGGCGCTGAACAGGCCTAGAGGCTCAGCAGAAACTCTACAAGCTAGAAGAGAGTGGACCCCAATATTTAAAGCCCTGAAAGAGAGGAACTTTCAGCCAAGAATACTATACCCATCAAAGCTATCCTTCAAGTACAAAGGAGATATAAAAACATTCACAAATACAGAAAAGATGAGGGAATTTATCATCAGAAAGCCCCCACTTCAGGAAATACTAAAGGGGGTTTTCCAACCAGATTCAAAGAACAAAACAAAACAAAACCACAAGTAACAGCTCCACCAAGAACACAATAAAACCAAATTTATAATGTGACAACAAAAGAAAAAAAGGGGGGGAGAGGATGGAGATTAACAGTAGCAAAGGACGATGAAGCACAGAAATACTCATAAGGTAGGGTACTACAATGAATATGGTAGGTACCCTTTTCATTACTTAATGGTAACCACCCTTGAAAAATCACCACAAAAACACTTGACTTAAAAAAGGTAGCAACAGAGGAAAGAAGTATGGAATACAAACAAACAAAAACAAATGATAGAAAAACAAAAGAGAACAATCAAACAAGATACAAAACTAACAGAAAGCTATTTATAAAATGGCAATAGGGAACCCACAAGTGTCAATAATTACACTAAATGTAAATGGATTAAACTTACCAATAAAAAGACACAGAGTAGCAGAATGGATTAAAAAAGAAATCCAACTGTATGCTGCCTACAAGAAACACATCTAAGCAACAAGGATAAAAACAAATTCAAAGTGAAAGGGTGGAAAACAATACTCCAAGCAAACAACACCCCCAAAAATATCAGGTGTAGCAATACTCATATCTAATAATGCTGACTACAAGACAGAAAAAGTACTCAGAGACAAAAATGGTCATTTCATAATGATTAAGGGGACAGTGAATCAAGAAGACATAACAGGCCCTGGCCGGTTGGCTCAGCTGTAGAGCATTGGCCTGGCGTGCAGGGGACCCGGGTTCAATTCCCGGCCAGGGCACATAGAAGAGGCGCCCATTTGCTTCTCCACCCCTCCTCCTCCTTCCTCTTTGTCTTTCACTTCCCCTCCTGCAGCCGGGGCTCCATTGGAGCAGGGATGGCCTGGGCGCTGGGGATGGCTCCTTGGTCTCTGCCCCAGGCGCTAGAATGGCTCTGGTCATGGCAGAGCGATGCCACAGAGGGGCAGAACGTCGCCCCCTGGTGGGCAGAGCTTCGCCCCTATTCGGCTTGCCGGGTGGATCCCGGTAGGGCGCATGCGGGAGTCTGTCTGACTGTCTCTCCCCATTTCCAGCTTCAGAAAAATACAAAAAAAAAAAGAAGACATAACAATCCTTAATATATATGCACCAAACCAAGGAGCACCAAAATATATAAGACAGCTACTTATTGACCTAAAAACAAAAACGGACAAAAATACAATCATACTTGGAGACCTTAATACACCGCTGACGGCTCTAGATCGGTCATCCAAACAGAGAATCAGTAAAGATATATTGGCCTTAAACAAAATACTAGAACACCTGGATATGATAGACATCTACAGGACACTTCATCCCAAAGCGACAGAGTATACATTTTTCTCTAGTGTACATGGAACATTCTCAAGAATTGACCATATGTTGGGCCACAAAGACAATATCAGCAAATTTAGAAAAATTGAAATTGTACCAAGCATATTCTCTGATCATAAAACCTTGAAACCAGAATTCAACTGCAAAAAAGAGGAAAAAAATCTCACAAAAATGTGGAAACTAAACAACATATTTCTAAAAAATAAATGGGTCAAAGAAGAAATAAGCACAGAGATCAAAAGATATATACAGACAAGTGAAATGACAATACGACATATCAGAATCTCTGGGATGCAGAAAAAGCAGTAATAAGAGGAAAGTACATATCACTTCAGGCATATATGAACAAACAAGAGAGAGCCCAAGTGAACCACTTAACTTCACACCTTAAGGAACTAGAAAAAGACGAACAAAGACAACCCAGAACCAGCCAAAGAAAGGAGATAAAAAAAAATTAGAGCAGAAATAAACAAAATAGAAAACAGAAAAACTATAGAAAAAATCAATAAAACAAGGAGCTGGTTCTTTGAAAAGATCAACAATATCAACAAACCCTTGGCAAGACTCACCAAGGAAAAAAAGGCACAGGACTCAAATAAATAAAATCCAAAATGAAAGAGGAGAAATCACCACAGACATCATAGATATACAAAGAATTATTGTAGAATACTATGAAAAACTATATGCCACCAAATACAACAATCTAGAAGAAATGGATAAATTACTAGAAGAATACAACCTTCCTAGACTGAGTCATGAAGAAGCAGATAGCCTAAACAGACCAATCAGCAGGGAGGAAATAGAAAAAACTATTAAAAACCTTCCCAAAAATAAAAGTCCAGGCCCAGATGGTTATACTAGTGAATTCTATCAAACATTCAAAGAAGACTTGGTTCCTATTCTACTCAAAGTCTTCCAAAAAATTGAAGAAGAAGCAATACTTCCAAACACATTTTATGAGGCCAACATAACCCTCATACCGAAACCTGGCAAGGATGGCACAAAGAAAGAAAACTACAGACCAATATCTCTAATGAATACAGATGCTAAAATACTAAACAAAATACTGGCAAATCGAATACAACAACATATTAAAAAAATAATACATCATGATCAAGTGGGATTCATCCCAGAATCTCAAGGATGGTTCAACATACGTAAAATGATTAACGTAATACACCATATCAATAAAACAAAGAACAAAAACCACATAATCTTATCAATAGATGCAGAAAAGGCTTTTGATAAAATACAACACAACTTTATGTTTAAGACACTCAACAAAATGGGTATAGAAGGAAAATATCTCAACATGATAAAGGCCATATATGATAAACCATCAGCCAACATCATATTAAATGGCATAAAACTGAGGACTTTCCACCTTAAATCAGGAACAAGACAGGGTTGTCCACTCTCTCCACTCTTATTTAACGTGGTGCTAGAAGTTCTGGCCAGAGCAATCAGACAAGACAAAGAAATAAGAGGCATCCATATCAGAAAAGAAGAAGTAAAGGTATCACTTTTTGCTGATGATATGATCCTATACATCGAAAACCCGAAGGACTCCACAAAAAGATTACTAGAAACAATAAACCAATACAGTAAGGTCGCAGGATACAAAATTAACATACAAAAGTCCATAGCCTTTCTATATGCCAACAATGAATTTTAGAAAACGAACTCAAAAAAATAATCCCCTTCATGATTGCAACAAAAAAAATAAAATACTTAGGAATAAACATAACAAAGAATGTAAAGGACCTATATAATGAAAACTACAAAGCATTGTTAAGAGAAATAGAAAAAGACACAATGAGATGGAAAAATATTCCTTGTTCTTGGATAGAAAGAATAAATATAATTAAAATGGCCATATTACCCAAAGCAATATATAAATTTAATGCAATTACCATCAAAATTCCTATGACATTTTTTAAAGAAATGGAACAAAAAATCATCAGATTTATATGGAACTATAAAAAACCCCGAATAGCCAAAGCAATTCTAAGGAAAAAGAATGAAGCTGGGGGCATTACAATACCTGACATTAAACTATATTATAGGGCCATGATAATCAAAACAGCATGGTATTGGCAGAAAAATAGACACTCAGACCAATGGAACAAAATAGAAAGCCCAGAAATAAAACCACATATATATGGTCAAATAATCTTTGATAAAGGGGCCAACAACACACAATGGATAAAAGAAAGCCTCTTCAACAAATGGTGTTGGAAAAACTGAAAAGCCACTTGCAAAAGAATGAAACTCGACTACAGCTTGTCCCCATGTACTAAAATTAATTCAAAATGGATCAAAGACCTAAATATAAGATCTGAAACAATAAAGTACATAGAAGAAGACATAGGTACTAAACTCATGGACCTGGGTTTTAAAGAACATTTTATGAACTTGACTCTAATGGCAAGAGAAGTGAAGGCAAAGATAAATGAATGGGACTACATCAGAATAAAAAGTTTTTGCTCAGCAAGAGAAACTGACATCAAAATAAACAGACAGCCAACTAAATGGGAAATGTTATTTTCAAACAACAGCTCAGATAAGGGCCTAATATCCAAAATTTACAAAGAACTCATAAAACTCAACAACAAACAAACAAACAATCCAATAAAAAAATGGGAAGAGGACATGAACAGACACTTCTCCCAGGAAGAAATACAAATGGCCAACAGATATATGAAAAGATGCTCATCTTCATTAGTTATTAGAGAAATGCAAATCAAAACTACAATGAGATACCACCTCACCCCTGTTAGATTAGCTATTTTCTATAAGACGGGTAATAGCAAATGTTGGAGAGGCTGTGGAGAAAAGGGAACTCTCATTCACTGTTGGTGTGACTGTAAAGTAGTACAACCATTATGGAGAAAAGTATGATGGTTCCTCAAAAAACTGAAAATAGAACTACATTATGACCCAGCAATCCCTTTACTGGGTATATACCCCAAAACCTCAGAAACATTGATATGTAAAGACACATGTAACCCCATATTCATTTCAGCACTGTTCACAGTGGCCAAGACATGGAAACAACGAAAAAGCCCTTCAATAGAAGACTGGATAAAGAAGATGTGGCACATATACACTATGGAATACTACTCAGCCATAAGAAATGATGACATCAGATCATTTACAGCAAAATGGTGGGATCTTGATAACATTATACGGAGTAAAATAAGTAAATCAGAAAAAAACAAGAACTACATGATTCCATACATTGGTGGAACATAAAAACGAGACTAAGAGACATGGACAAGAGTGTGGTGGTTACCAGGGGTGGGGGGAGGGAGGATGCGGGAGGGAAGGAGGGAGAGGGTTAGGGGGAGGGAAAGGGGCACAAAGAAAACTAGATAGAGGGTGATGGAGGACAATCTGACTCTGGGCGAGGGGTATGCAACATAATTTAATGACAAGATAACCTAGACATGTTTTCTTTGAATATATGTACCCTGATTTATTAATGTCATCCCATAAACATTAATAAAAATTTATTTAAAAAAATGGGAAGACATACCATATTTACAGTAAAGAACAAGTAAATTTCATTCAACAAACTGACCAGTATTTCAATGGGAACTATGGGCCTGCTTTTGTCTAATGAGATGGTCAATATGCTCCTCTCACTGACTACCAATGAAAGAGGTGCCCCTTCTGGAATTGCGTTGGGGCCAGATAAATGGCCTTAGAGGGCTGCAGTTTGGGGACCTCTGCTTTAAGACACTCCAGTCTTTGCAGGCATCACTGTTTCTCATTGTCTATGAAACTGTCTGTTGCAGGTGTCAGTTCCTTCTGTTGTTGGGGTATGCGACCCTTTTCTGGAAAACACAATCCCATCTCCATGACTGTCCTACAGTTGGGTCATTCCCTCCTTCTATGTTATTGCATATGCTCTTCTGTGTCATCACGGTGGCTCACTGATCACTGAGGGTTCAGGGACATTTTTTCATTGATAAGAGGAATTCCTGACCTATTTTCTGTCTGGTGGATTGTGTGTGTATGTGAATGTCAATATTTCTGGGCAGGAGAAGTTATTTCAAGTTATCTTCTGCTTCATGAGTGATGACATCACTGTGATAGGCAATATTGTGGTTCATTTTCTTAAAGAGGTGTTCCTAAATTGAGAGAATTTCATTTTGGCGACATTGACAGTTCTGTATTTCCTGTGCTCCACCGTGCATGATGTCTGAGTCTTCAGACAGCGGCCCAAGATGATAGACGTGGGTGGTACTCCTGGTACTGTAAGTGATGTCCATCCAGTGGTCTGCTGCATGGAGATAGCTTTGCCAAGGTCCATGTAAGGACCAAGAGAAGATCAGAAAATAAGCAAGGCACTAATGGAACAGGGAACTTAAGGGTTACAAGCAGGTCATGCTCCTGTTCTGTTAGGAGTAACATGCCCAAGGTCGTTCAAGAAGCAGAGACAGATAGGGACTCTGGGAAGCTGAGAGAGAAGAAAAAAAAGAAAAAAAGAGACAAACGTTTGCATTCTATTGGTTAAAAGACCCTTATCAGAAGTTTAGGTTTGGAATTCGCCAATGAGCTAGACCCCAGCCCCTGTTGCTATGCTATGTGCAGCCCCCTTAGCAAATAGGTTACCACCACATCTGCTTCTGTATAGGCTTGCTTGCTTAGCTTATAAAAAGATTTAGCTGTGAGCACTAGGTGCAATTCCCATCTGTAGCTCCTTGTGAGCACGGTGTCTCTGGACACCTCGGGAATTTGCCCCTGCACAGGTAAAACTGGCCAATAAAGTTACATCTATACTCCTGAAAGTCTCCGATGTTTGTTCTTGACCCGGTGGATGCTACATCTCTGGGGGCTCATCCGGGATTTCCCTTGGTGGAGTTTTTTGGTCAGAGACCAGAGGGACAGCTTGAGTTGAGTAAGTACTCTTTGAGGATCCTCATTTAGTTTTGTTTTTGAGCTCTGGAGCATATAAACCTGAGGTAGTAGGTGGGACGCCGCTGGTAACCTACCCAGGGCTTTCAGAATGGGACGCCATTTTCTGAAAGGAATTGTTAACTCTAGGAGTTAACTCTAGAAGTGACTGGTCACATTAGGAATTTCTGTGCCGCGCTGCGCTGCGTTTTGTCTGTGTGTGAATGTCTGAATTGAGTGTGAGACAATCTTTTACTCTAGCCTTCTTTTGCTTATTGGTTGGGGTATTTTGATAATTGTTTTGTTAATTCTTGAAGGTTTAGAAGCAGACAAAGTGGGATAAAGAAGAATAGGAAAACAAGAGTCTATACCTGGTTCTCCACTTGAGTGCCTGCTAAACAACTTTTCTGATTTTCAGAAAAGAGCCCAGGGGTACGGAGGGCCACCTCCGGACTGAGAGACCCTCCGGACCTTGAGTCAGTTAGAATGGCCCGCCTTCGACGTAGAGTGGCCCACTGAGGGAACTTTTGATATTCCTATTGTGTTTGCTGTCTGAGCTATTATCTACACTCACTGTTACTGTTGGCGTTCTCAGCAGCAGTTCCATGGCTCATTAGTCTCATCTCCCATGTGTTAGGTTTTTACAAGAGGCTGTGCAGCATTCCTTTGTCAGTCTGTTTTCCCTGCATGCCGACCATTTCCTCTCTATGACTTCTGAGCTTGTTAACTCAGTCCCTCACGTTTCACATTAGGTATAGTGACATGTTGTTTCCGGTAGTTTCATGTGAATGGGTTTCTAATATGTTTTTTTAAGCTGATGAATGTGTGATGTATACCTGGCCAGTCTGATGGGATCATCAAGAAGGTGCTGAGGAAAGTAATTGGCCCTCTATTCCTTGCGTGCTCAGAAGAGATTGTTGTGGGAGATGGAGGGCTGTCACCCTCTTTGTTTTGAAGGTGCTGTAGGTGGGAGTTCGTGAAGGGGTTGTACTTACTTAGGGAAACTGATCTCTGCATTCATTTTGTTGGTATTTTTTGTGACTAGGTGTAGGCTGAGAGGGAATGTCAAGGTTCAATGACTTCCATGTTCACAGAGTGTCTCTGAGATGTTACCAATAACTGTTGCTGTATGTTTCTAACTGGACATAGGCTCAGTGCCTCTCCTATGTCTATTTATTTGCTTAATTTATGTGCTGTTTACAGAATGCTGTGTGTGTGTTTATCAGGAGGACCTGGTTTTGTCCTGGATATGGCAGCTGGGCGGGCTGTCTGTCTGTTCAGCCTGTGGTGCATTGCTGACAGTGGTGTGTTTTTCCTTCTGGGGAATGTGGTGTAGGGTCATTTGTGGTTTCTTAGTATGGGTGTTTGATGTCCTATGTTGCTTATAAATTGCCTTTGAGTCCTGTGTTTCAGGGTGCGGTCCTTGGGTAGCATTGAAGTATGATTTGATGGATGTGGCCTGGTAAGAAGGGCTTGATATATGTCTCTGTGGTCTTCTCTCTTTACTGTAGGTTTTGTGTTCTGTGCCATGTCTGTGTACCTGTCTGCGGTTGGATGCTGACGACTTGTGCCTGAGTGCGTGTGTGTGGCTTGCTCACATTGTACCTGGTGTTGGTTGTGTGTCACAGCTTGTTCATCATTTCATAGGACCCAGAGCTGCTGTTACAGGCCCCACTTTATGGTAATGGTGTGATCACTGTGACAGTAGGACATTTGCCATCATGGTGCATGTACCTTTGAAAGAACTTTTCAGTAAAGGCCACCCCAGGGGAATAGAAAGGGGCAGCCACGCAGTGAGCACATTGGGGATGGCACTACTTTTGCTTTCTTGGTGCTGGGTTTTGACATCATCGAGAGGCCCTTAAGGTTTTTTCCACCAACAGGGACATAAAGTGCTTTTCAGTGATTATGTTTCCAGTACATTTTTGTTGATTAGTCTACTTGCCAAAAATGACAAACTGCTGTTGAAAATTAGTAGCTGTCATTATGTAATGGATGGCTGCAGAGGTTGTACATGTCTACATTACTGCTTTTCTGGTTTTCAGAACCTGTAAGTGCTCTGCTTGTTCATTCCATTCCCTTTCTTATTATTCTGCTGTTGGGTTTGTTGGGGATGTGAGGCTTTCAGAGTTTTGTTTTCGTGTTTGTTTGTTTTGTTTTCACCCTAAGTTCAGAAAGGTTTCTATCAGATTGGCTGTTCAGAGTTACAGTCCTGGCTTCATCTGTCATATTTTCTCTCTGTCTCACCATTTGCTTGCTTGTTTGCTGAAATGCTCATTCTGTGTTGCTTGAGGACTTTGTTCATATTTTCCATAGTTCCGCTTCTGCCCAGGGTTTCTGGGGGCACAGTGCTTGTCCATGTATCCAACCTGTGCCTAACTTGTCTTTGGCATTGAGGTGGGTCGCCTTATCATGAGTATGGGTTTCAGGTCCCATCACTGTGTGTTAAATGCATATGTCAGCCTCTGTTTGCATTGTTGGATGTGATTTCTTTGTCCTGGATGAGCAGATAGTGCTTCACTGCATGTGTTATTTCCACCTTGTTATTGATCTGAGAAGGGAATGATACCACATTTGGAATAGAGTTCTGTTTCTTTTGTAGGGTTTCAGCTGCTGTTGTATTAATTCTATTGGTGCTGAGTGCATTGATTCCATGTGTCTGTTTCTCCCAGCACTCCCTGAGTGTGGAAGTCAAGGTGTTTCATCACTGTTCAGTGCTGGGTGCTGCAAAGCCCTTCTTTCCTGGTTCCAAGTGAGTTTTCTGGGTGGAATATGTGAAAAGCTCTTGGTTTTTCTGCTAACAATTGCATTACTATGGGACTTTCTCTCATTTCACTATTTTTAAGTACCAAGGAGTTTGTCAGGTGTTTGATCAGTACTTTGTTGGACTGTAACCATAGTGTGCATTGCAGTGTGCTATCATAGACTGTTTTGATAAGCTGTGTAGTGATTTTGTTGGCTGAAAGCACATTTTTCATAAATGCTAGCTGTTGTCTTGATGCAAATTTAGTATGACTATCTATGGCACCTGTACTCTTTCTCAGCTTAGGAGGCATTACTGGAATGTGACGATGAAGTTCACGGGTCATGGGAGTGCAGGAAGTACTTTTCTCAGGGGAGGATATGTACCTTCACTCCTGCAGTTGTGGGATATGTGCTTTATTTCCCATTCCTCATGTCTAAACCTCTCAATGCATGTATGAGTTACCCATGACCCTCCTGGTCCCGTTAGCACGAGATGTTGTCTGAAGCATCTGTGCTCTCGCCTGTTACTCTGGTTTTCTCACTATGTCGGCCCTGGGGTAGCAGGAAAGGGAGCACTGTTTTTATTGGGGGACAGTGTTCACACTACATAAAGAGTCAGAGATATACCTCCGTACTCTTGGGGGGCCCCTGCTTGTATATGTTGAATACTGGGGTGGTGAGGAAGGATCCTGTATGTCCTCAGAGGGCAAGTTCTTCTGCACTCGGATCCATATTTACGATTTCATTCTCGAGTGCTGTTGCCCAGAGGACATGTTGGGACTTGCACCTGACCTGCTCTCCCCGATCATTTCACCTCCCTGGAATTCAATGAAGGGTGCCTTCTCTGCACAGAGAGGTTGGGATGAAGACGCCTTTGAGGGGGGCCAGTTTTCTCCTCATAGCCAATGTGAATTACACGTGTATAGCCAGCAGTTATAGTGATTTTTTGAGGGAGTCATGCACAGGGTGAGAGGATATAGCAGTGTTATGACAGGGAATTTCTGTATCCCATGCAGAGGTGCCTTGGAACAGTCAGAGGAGTAGGACGTGCACTGACTGCACATTCCAGGATTTCAGGTGCGGTCCTAATACAAGTGGTGTGCCATCTGTATGTCTGCCTGCCAGTAACCATGTATGTGCTCCCTGGTCCTAGTGCTCATGTCTCAGGGCAGGTCACCCTGTAAGGGTGAATCGGCGTCAGCTTCCATGGAGGATCTCCATGTTCTCTCTGTAATCCCTCAGAAGTGCACGCATGAGGTCCTGTGGCATCATCCAGTACTCTGCCTTCCTGTACTGTGTCCACTCACAGTCAAAGGATGTGGTTGTAATATGTCACTGATGTTTTTCTCAGGGAGAATGCTTTTCTATCCCCTTCATGATCCAATGACATGGTGCAGGATGTGTCTACTTATTTCTTTACCCAGATCACCCAATCCTGTATGTGAAGACTGCTTTTTCTTGTCCACAGTGGTGGCCAATTGGATAGACTGTCAGACTGAGATGTAGAGGACCCTGGGTCAAGACCCTGAGATCTCTGGTGTAAGTACTGGCTCGCAGCTTGCACATGGGTTCCTTAGGACTTCTGGTTTGAATGTGGGATCATTGATATGACTCCGTGGTCACTGGATGGATCCCAAGGATCACTGGCCTCAACGTCAAGGTTGCTGGCTTGAGCAGCAGGTTCCTGCTCTCCCTTCATGGCAGATATGAGAGAGCAATCGCTGACCAGGTAAGGTGCCTCAAAAAACAATAGACGGTTCCTATTTGTTTCCTTTTCTATTTGTCAATATCTCTCTCTCTCTTGGTCTCTCCCTCTGTCTATGTAAAAAAAGTGGTGCCATGCAACGCTGGTCCCCTTTTATGCATTTATAATACTGAAAATGGAAGTGATAGTTGACAGGACTGTGTGGTTGCAAATCACAGGTTAGGTGATAGGCTGTGCAGTTCCTGAGGTCATTTCTTTGTAATTACTGAGATTAATCAGAAGTCCCATGACAGGGCTGTATAGTCCTTGACAGTGTTAAATTTTCTCACTGTCTGACCTCTGCCTCTGGTTACTATGGATCCTGAGAAAAAGGCCTGAGAGAGGGCACCTGAAATAATGAAACGTTTCTAGTGCCCTCTACTGGACGTCTTGAGAATAACTGTCTTTGATGGAAAGTCCGCTGTTGGCGGGTATTGGTTCGTGTTCACACGTACATGTCCCTGAGGTTTCCCACACAGTGAATAAGTGACTATGGTGACTATGGTGTCACCATGTATGTTTAAATTCCCTGTACGATTCATAGTAGGAATAATAGGCTATGAGAGATTGATTGCTGTGACATAGCTACTTTCTGAAACTGCTGCAGTGCTGACACGGAGACTATTTCCTTGAAAAGGGAAGGAACGCTTTGGGTCATTCTGTTTCCTTTTTCAGTCAGTGTGGTACAGCAGAGTGTGCTGGGACCAAGGGTCTTTTTGACCATTAGGTCTTTGCCTTGTCTTCCCTTAGGTGACTGCTTATAAGTATCGCTTCTTTTATTTGGCTTCCTTATATTTTATGTAGTTATTCTTCATTCAATTTCATAGATTGTCTTCCATTGATTCATTTCTCCCTTTATTGAGTTGTTTTCTCTTTATTTACTTATTAGGCTATTTAGTTAATTGTTTCATAATTTCAATTGTCTTCCTTTGGTAGTTCCCTCACTATCTTATTAGGTAGTAGAGCCTGTCATCCCACTGTGCCTGATTCAGCCGTTAGAGGGGGAATCTACCCTTTGCTTTTCCTCTTCCTGTCTTCACTGTGCCGCAGATCCTGTTCATAGCTGTGAGACCTCTGCCCAGAGCCTACTGTTCTTGGGCTACAGTGAATAGGGAAGCTTCTCTGGTGTGTGTTCTATTTTTTGGTGTGGTTCTATCTGAGGCTTTCATGGACTTAAATTTATGTGACCTTCTATTTTTACATCGTGATGTATGGAACTTAACATGAAGGGTTCTGTCTCAGCGTGGATCACCCTGTTTCTAAGTCTTGATCTTTGTGGCCAGGAGTATGTCTGGGAATGATTTTTAGCTTTGAAGCCCTTGGTCCTCTGTTGGTGCTCGCAGTGCTCCCCACAGCCTCCATTGAGCGCGTGGGGCCCTTACTTTGCTGTGCTGACTGTTTTGTGTCATGCCTTCTCCTGTTAGTGTGATGAACGAGACCCATCAGCTTGGGATCCTCTCTTCTTCAAGTGTGGGATCCTTTGTCGCCCTTTGATGCACACTGCCATGCATTCTGCATTTGGGGAATACCACTTGAACAGGGGTCAATGGGAAAGGTTACATTACTTTGCTGCCCTCTTGTGGGGAAAATGGGAATTAATAGTATTTTATAAGAGGTAATTTTCTTGCATCCGTGCTGCTGATCTGCAAAACAGTTTGGAAAGGCCATTGCAACTTCCCCCTGCAGTGTCTGTGACTGTGTCAGAAGAAGGGCTCCAGCCAGAGAACATGGATTTCTGTACTTGATGCCATGATGAAGCCACTCACTGCATACTCAAGCTGGATGAGTGTTTGACCAATCCAGTGACCTCAGGTTTTTGATGCTGGGTCCTCAAAGAGTGCCAGTTCACATACTCTCCACTGCATCATCATCTGGTCAGGCTGTTCCTCCACTTATTTCAAATGGTGACCGGAAAATAAGATCATGTTAGTAAACATTTTGATGAGGTTTTAATTTATATCCTAAGAAATTTGTAGACATCTTTGGAAAATTGATATTATTCTTTGTATACTGTTTTTATGACTTTCACATTGATTGAAAAATAAATCAGTAACAGTTTTTTTTTAATATGTTCTGTGAGTTACAGTCGGAAGGCATGGTGTTCCGAGAATGAGAAGCTTTATATAAGCGATCTTGTCTCCCCTTTGTGTCATCTGAGAGATGCTCTGTGGGGCACTTGTTCAACATGTGAAGAAGCAGGTCTGTAGGTGGTGAACTGTGGAAAGTAATACATGAAGACTGTCAGTTCCATTGTAGCACCAGGAGGAAGGATTGAGTTATGAGGCAAGGACAGTTGCCTACAGGGGTTTCAGTGGGGTCACAGTTCAGATATGCTGTTCCCTCAGCATGCAGGGGTTTCTGGATCTGCCCATCTGACTCATGGGGCACTCATGCCACCAGGGATCTGGGAACACCAAGGACAGTGGTGTGGAGTGAGGTTGTTTGCCATACACTGCTCGCTGCTTCAGGTGGTCCGATCTACAATTGCTGTAGCAGCGTGGCACACCTGAGCAGCTTCCCAGGAGGCGAGTGTATGTGTACAGGACCTGTATGAATGTTGAAGAGAGAAGAAAGTGTGGCAGAAAGACTCTCAGTCATTAAGGGAACAGCAGAGCAAGGGTGCTGTATGAAAAGTTGTGTTGTTGTTCCTTATATTTCATTTACTGAGTTTAGTGATAGGGCATTGGGGGAGAGACATACAAAGAACCAATCATTGTTCACTGTACAACTACTACTCAATTTATGACCACGATCGGTGTCGACAGACCTGTCGTAACACAATTCGGTCATAACTTGACTAGGGTACATGTACAGTACTGTGAAATGGTGTTATAAAAATCTTTAAGTCATATTTTCTCATAATTTTATTTTATTATTGTTATATATCATAATTTTCTTTGTTCATTTTATGTCATTGTTATCATCTTTACACCATTTTGTTTTATATCTTTACATTCGTCAGGTTTAAGTGAAACACTGCATTACCAGTATAACTGTTTTAATATTTGCAAAGACAATTTCCTCTTGGTAGACATCTTGGGAGGGGTTTGATGAAAAATATCCAAGACACAAAACACGAATTGCTGTACTGAGTCTGGGATAACAGTTGAAATGGTGCACGCTGAGATGATAGTGTTGGTGGAGCCTGGTCCGCACTGTCATACACCCAGCTGGACATAGCTTGGGCTGCCAGATGTGGAGCAGTCGTGGGTAGCGATTGTGGTCGTACAGTTGAATGGTGGTAAGTTGTATAGGTCGTAAGTTGATCAATATTTGTAGTTGTTTCTTGGCGTTCCCATTGGTCACTTCCTGTACCTGCTTTGAGTCGTGAGCGACCACATCACGTATGGCGGACTGGACAATGCTATGTGCAGCCAGCCACTGTGATTCAGTTTCTGCTCTTTAGGTCTCAGCCTCCAGGCTGCTTTTTCAAAGAAAGGTGTTCCCGTATCATTTGTGACTGTTCTGGATAGCATTCTCTTGTTTTGCTGCATAGCAGTTGCCTAAATCTAAAGTGGCATCTTTTTTATTGCTTACTTTCTCATATAAGCCACGAGCCACAATAAATCGTGTGTGTTGTGTGGTCATCTGTATGCTGGTGTCTATGTCTGTGCTGGTATCAACATTACTAACTGGCTGTTACAGTTCTGGTAGGTGAGAGAGAGGGTTCTGAATGTATCCATAAAACCCTTAAAGAAACATTAGCTTCTCCAGCCGGTTCTAGAGTAACTCTGGGGACAGTTCCTGTTCTCGTGGCTGTTGGAAGCTCTCCGCACCCCCGGAATGCCGTTGTCAGGCAGCCCTCCTCAGCTGAGGTCTCGCTGGGGCGGACCGCCGTCCCTCCCGCGTTCCCCTCCCCTCGGCAGCGCGAGTCCGGGCGCGCAGCGTGGACGCAGCTACCCCTCGGCGCTGAGGGGCGGGAGTCGGGACAGCACCGCTGAGGCGGAGGTCTGGGCGATGGGAACTGACGGAGGGCACGGTGACCTGCAGCGCGAGCACCTGAGGAGAAGGCAGCAGGTCTGTGACAGGTGACGGGCAGGCGGAGGGAGGAGGAGGCGCAGCCCCGGGAAGAGGGAGGAAGGGCCGGGTCGCTTGAGGCGCCGGCGAATGCGGCCGTGGTCCGAGCAGGTCGGGGTGAGAGGCGCCGAGGCCGAGAAGGAGGGCGCCGGGCCCGCGGTCGGAGGCGGACGGGACTGTCCTCGGGGCCGGGAGGAGCGGGTGCATGAGAGGCGCTGAGCTCGGAGCTCGGGGAAGGGGTTTGGGGAGCGGGCGCTCAGAGGCGGACGGGAGGGTTTGCACAGAAGGAGAGACAGCCGAGTCGTCTGTGCCGGACGTGGGTCTGAGGAGGCCTGACCCGAAAGAAAGGTTTGGAGGGAGGTGGACGGGACACGGGACCTGGGAGATTTTTGGTTGGGGGGATTCCCTTCTGTTTGTGGAAAGGCCGAGAGCGCAGAGCGGAGCGCGCTGGGTCGCAGGTGAGTCTCATGCTCAGTCCTTCAGCTTCTCACGGGCGGGGCGGGCACGAGGACGCGGTCAGGCGGGGCCGGGGAGTCGGTGTCCGCGGGGCCGGGGGTCCGAGGGGGTCCGAGAGGGAGCGCCGCCAGAGGCTCCTGCCTCACCTCCGCCTCAGTTTCCCGTCCCGGGGCGCGGTAGGAGGGAAGGAGTTACTTTGTTCAGAGCTGCGTGGGAACAGTGACCCAGCCCGTGCTGTTGGGAGCCGTCTGTGTCACTGCGGAGGGTCCGGAGGTCCGAGGAAGGGAGCAGACAGGACCTGACCGCAGGGAGCCGGGGAGGTTCGGGAAACGAGCCTCTTACTTCTCACACCGTCACTGCCTGAGTGCTGGTGTTGGGAGGGGAGCATAGACATCAAACAAAAAGTGTCTTCGTCGCTATGTTTATGTGTTACTGGGTGTCACTTCGTTAGAGGTGTAGTTTTCTGTGTTTGCAAGGAAAGGGAAAGGCCTGAGAAGACTCGGGGTAGTTGTGGTTCAGTCTGTGAAGGGAGGGGAGTGACGAGTGGTGTTTGGCTGCAGCGGCCTGTCAGGTTTGTCCCCTAGAGAGCTGAGGAATGGGTGAGGGATGCAGCACCAGAGTAGTTTTGGGAGCGTTGCCGGCATTAGTACAGAATTTCCACACTGCTCAAGTAGGTATTACTTTCCCCAAGGGCATCTTGTATAAGTGCACAGTACAGTGTTTTTCTAGCCCTTTACTTTTACCAGAGGTGAGTCGAGAGGGGACACTGTTTTCATTTCCCGGGGTTTATAGGTAAAATAACTTGAAATTCAAAGTGTTGGTGAGGGACGAGATCCTGAGATCTCTACGAAAGGGAAATAGCCATCTGTTTGGGGCGGTGGGTTTTAGGGAACAGTGCGGATAGGGAAGAACAAGTGGGGGTCCCGCGGGGCCCGCGTGTTCCCAATCGCCTCATGCGCGTGATCTCGTTGCGCTTCTGTCAGAGACCCCGCCGCGGGTACCGCATCTGTCCCTGCTTGGCCTGACTTGTTCACGTGTAACAGCCCCCTCCTGAGACGCACAGACCACGTAGTGCGTCGTCGGAGTAAGGAGTTCGCATGCTCCCCTCCGCAGCGCTCCTGTGTGCCGCCATGTAGGGAATTCTGCTGCACTTCACAGGGAACCATGACGTCATCTCTGCGTGCCCCGAAGTGTCTTCTGTTCTTATAATTCAGGGGATTTAGATCGTGTATCACGAGACTGGCATCACGCCGAGATGGACCCATTTCCATGGTTCCTAGGACTCTGGGCTTTTGGGAAAGAAGCTTGTTCTCTGGGGAGAGCGACAGCTCCCGTGAAAGGGCTGTGTCATTTCTGAGGTCATCCCTTTTCACATTCTGTTAGGAAAGAGACGTCCTGTGTCAGGGTTCTCCATTCCCTCCCACTGAGAAGTTTATCTGGGCTCAGTTCTGCTGTTAGTCACTGTGCTTCTCGGGGACCCTCGCTGACTGAAAAGGATTCCTGAAAAGGCTTTTAAAAAGTTATTTTGGCGTTCTCCTGTGGACGTCTTGAACATGTCACATTTTACAGGGGCCGTGTCCTACAGTCTCTTGACATAAGAATGAGTATACCTTCAGGTTTCCTATAGGATCACTGTCTGAAAATGATGTCAGTGCGTCAATATTCATTCTGGTTGTCTGACGTGTGGTGGCTTAGTGGATAAAGCCTCAACCTGGAATGCTGAGGTCTCTGGTTTGAAACCCTGCACTGTGTGGTCAAGGCACATACAGGAGTTTAAGTTGATGCTTCCTGCTCCTCCCCCCTTTCTGTCTGTCTATTGGTCTTTCCCTCTTTCTCTCCCGCTTTCTACAATAAATAAATAAACAAATACATACATACATATAAAAAATTTAATATGCTGATGACCTGTTCTTCACTGAGAAGAGGACAGTGCTGAGGAGAAACATCGCTTCTGATTCCTCTTCGGAGGCAGGAAGGAGAGTCCAATGAAGATGGAAAGGTATGATATTTTTACTTCATTAGTGATGTGCTAGAGACATGGAAGGAATGTTTCATGGAAGAGAAGGAATGTTTTGGTTCATTATGTTTTCCTTTAAAGAAAGGGCTCCTTCCTTAACCGTTTTGATTTGATGATGCACACAGTGATGGAGCTGAGAGATTTTGTTAGTTGTGTCACTTTTCTTCTGTGTAACTATCAGTTTGTACATATGTTCTCAGATTGGGATGGTCTATATTTTGGTGCATGTCTTAACTTTTCTGCTATCTTCAAAGACTGAGTTGTTGGATTCTTTCCGTAGGTTAAATTAATTAGTTACCTGGTTTATTTATGTACCTCTTTTTTTTCACTCATGGATGCAATGAATCATCTCAATCTTTTTCTACATTATTTATTTATTATTTATTTATTTATCTTTTTATTTGGATTTCCAACTTAAAGTTAAATATTTTTTCTAAATTTCTGTGTTAGTTTTTGTACATATGCATATAGATATGTTTATACATTTAGCCATTTACTTTCATTGGTCTGCCCATTCACTTATTATTATATTGGTCAATATTACTTTCGCTTCTAGTGTGACTGTGTCCTTGAAGTTATACAAGTGTCTTCTGCAGTCTTTTGTTTAGGTCCAAATCATTCCTCTGCTTAGGGCTTCCTGGTTGCGAAGCTCACCTGTATGCACAAGGCAATTGCTCACTGGATAAGCATGCACTGCAGCACTCTTCTGGTGATTAAGGTGTATGTGTGCATGTGGGTTTTCTGTGTTCCTGTCCCTGTGAGCTTTTGATTTGGTATTCGATATTTGGACCTTGCCATGAAGGGTTCCATGTCATTATGTGTCACTCTGTTTCCTATGTTTGCCCTTTTTTGGCCAGAATGTGTCTGTTCAAAGAACTTTGGGTGTTAGGTACCTGGTGTGATTACATCCTTTTAAGTGATATGCAGGGTTTCTGTTGAGTGTCTGCTGTCTGCTTTTACTGGGCACTGCTCTTTCTCTCCCAATTCCTATGTGTAGTGCAGGGACCAGAGTTTTTGTCACAGGATCCTTTCCTCTGTCAAGGTGGAATCTGTTTTCTCAGTCTGATGTATGCTGGTCTGCATTGTGTACTTCGGAAAGCTCTTCTCCATTACGTTTCTGGTAAAGAGAGCAGAAAAAAAATTTTTGCTGCCCTCCAGTGGAGAAGTTTGGAATACCCTGTCTGTCTAGAAACCTGCCCAGAAATTCCAGATTAGTGCTGTGCCAGTGTTCTTACAAATCCTATAGCTACCACCATTAGTTCTAGGGTGTTAGGTCACAGATGTTGATGGATATTTGAAAATGTTATTTAAAGAATTATAGGCAGTGTACATTTCTAATTGTCCTGGGATGGATATACAGCAACTTGTTTTTTTTCCTGAAGTATGTGCCTTTAATTTTTATTCATTTCTTGTTTTCATATGAACATTGTTTTCTTATGTGTCTGTGAAAGGGATGCTCCATGTATATGTTGATGTGGATTGTGTCTTTTCTTCTTTTCTATTTGTAGTTCTTCTCAAGGGCAGGAATTACGCAAGGTAATAGATCGAATTTAGTTGTCTGTGTTCTTTGTCTTTGGGAAGTTGGTGGTCTCCTTGAACATATTGTCAGATGTTGGATATGTGACTATTTTCTGGGGTCCTTCTCCATCTGTCAGAATGTCTGTGTGGGATGTCAGCAAGGCATTGAGGTCAACTGCCTCTGTCTAACATGGGAGTCATTGTTGTGCAAGTAGAGTTGACCACTTTGGGAAGTGTGACTTTTGACTCTCCAGTGTTCTGTGTAATGGAGGTGTGGATGATTCACTGAAAACAATCCAGGCTGGTGCAGTTGCTAAAATAGTACTTTGAAATAGTATTTACTGTGACTACCTCATGCTGCTCTGTCTCTTCACTCTCTAACCAATAAAATATTTTGAAAAACCACTCTTCTTCATTTCTGTGTTGTACCTTTTTTCTTGTGTCATTAACTGTAACACCTGGTTTTTCTCTCAGGTTAGAGAGTATGGGAGAGAGGAGACACAGGGCTGGGTCTGGGTCTAGGGCTGGGGCAGGTGCTGGGTCTAGGGGCTAGGGATTAGGGTGTCGGGTTAGGGTGTCAGGTCGGGGTCGGGGTCAGGGTGAGGGTCAGGGTGAGGGTAAGGGTTGGGGTCAGGGGTCGGGTTTATGGTTTAGGATTTAGGTTTAGGGGTTAGGGTTAGGGTTGGGGTTAGGGATCGGGGTTGGGGTCAGGGTCAGGGTCAGGGTCACTTGTTACGGCTAGCAGTGACAAATATGGAACTGGACATCGACCATCTCATTAGCCAAAAGCAGGCCCATAGTTTTCATTGAAATACTGGCCAGTTCGTTGATTTAAATTTACTTGTTCTTTATTTTAAATATTGTATTTGTTCCCGTTTTTCCTTTTTTACTTTAAAATAAGATATGTGCAGTGTGCATAGGGATTTGTTCATAGTTTTTTTTTATAGTCTGGCCCTCCAATGGTCACAGGGACAGTGAACTTGCCCCCTTTGTAAAAAGTTTGGGGACCCCTGCATTACTTCGTGATTATGCCCATAATTCATTAAGGTTTCCTACAGCATCAATGTCTGTAAATGATTTCACTACATGACAATTCAGTATGTTGATGATCCTATGTCCTTCAGTCAGAAGAGGACGGTGCTGAAGAGGAAACATCGCTTCTGTTTCCTCATTGGAGGCAGGAAGGAGAGTCTAATGAAGATTTAAAGGTACAATATTTTCACTGAATGTAAGTGCTGTGCTAGAGACATGGGGGCAATGTTTCCTGGAAGGGAAGCAATGTTTTGCTTCATTGTGTTTTCCTTTCCGATTTGGCGATATACACAGTGATAGAACTGAGAGGTTTTGTTAGTTGTGTCACTTTCTTCTGTGTAACCATTAGCTTGAACATATGTTTCTAGATTTGGATGCTCAATACTTCAGTTCATGTTTTCATTTTTATGCTATGTTGTGAAAACAGTGACTTGTCTGTTTCTGGAAGTATATTTAATTCATTAATTAATTAAGTAAGTAACTTGTGTATTTTCCTATTTTTCATTTAAGCTATGACTCATCTCATTTTTTTGTATTTTAATTATTTCTTATTTTATTTTTATACCTTTTTTTGGTTATTGATGAACAGTTTTCACTTTTTCATTCTGTGTTTCCTTTAATGTACATATATTTATAAGTTTATATTTTTAATGATTTATTTACATTCCTCTACTCCTTCACTTGATATTTAATTGTTTAATGTTGTCTTTGTTTCCAGTGTGAATGTGTCTGTGAAGTACTGCAGGTGTTGTCTCCAGTCTTGTGTTTGGCTCCAAGTCTTCACTTGACTTATGGCATCCTGGGTGGGAAGCTCACCTTTATGTGCAGGGCATGCGCTCATTGGACAGATACGCATGGCAAACTTTGGTGTTTAGGGCCTTTGTGTGCATGGGTTTGTTGCTGGGTTCTCTGTGTTCTAGTTCTTGTGAGCTTTCAGTTTTGCTCTTTGATATTTGTAACTTGCCATGAAGGGTTCCATGTAATTTCCTGTGTTTGCCTTTTGTGTGCTGGACCGTGTCTGGTGATAGACCTTTGGCTTGGAGGTCCCTGGTTGTTGATATGTGCTTTGAAGTGGTATCCATGGTTTTTGCTGAGTATCTGGTGTCTGCCTTTACTGGGCACTTTTGTTTGTTTTGCGATGTGTTTGTGTAGTGCACGAACTCAGATATATTGTTACAGGATTCTTTCCTGTTTCTTTTCTTTTTCTTTTTTTTTAAGATTTTATTTATTTATTATAGAGAGGGGAGAGAGAGATAGAGAGAGAGAGAAGGGGGGAGGAGCAGAAAGCATCAACTCCCATATGTGCCCTGACTAGGCAAGCCCAGGGTTTTGAACCGGCAACCTCAGTGTTTCCAGGTTGACACTTTATCCAATGTGCCAACACAGGTCAGGCAGTCCTTTCCTCTTTCAAGGTGGAATCCCTTTCCTCAGTGTGATGTATGTTGGCATGCATTGTGCACTTCAGAAAGCACTTCTCCATTGAGGTTCCCGATCAAGAAAGCAGAATTTTTTTGGCTGCCCTCCAGTGGAACGTTTGGAATAGCATGTGAAGGAAAGCATCTTAACATTCCGGGTTAGTATTTTGCCAGTCTTCCTGCAAAGATTGTAGCTACCACCATCATGTCTATATCTTGGTATGCTAGAGTTGTTGTTGATGGATATTTGGAAAAGTTATTTGGAAAGCTATTTGAAAAATATATTGAAGAAGTTATAGGTCCTGTCTATTTTGTTCTGTACTGCGATGGATATATGGCAATTTTTTTTTGGTTGGTTTTCCTTCAGTATGTGTTTTTTTAAATTTTGACTATTTTTCTTAGGTTTCCTCATCACCATTATTTTCTGATGTGTCTGCGAAGGGGATACTCCATGGATATGTTCATGCTGATTGTGTCTTTTATTGCTTCATTCTATTTGTAATTTTCAGGGGCAGGATTTACCAAAGTTCATAGATCTAATCGAGTCCTCTATGTTCCTGCCTTTGGGCAGTTGGTGGTTTCCTTGAACATACTGTCAGGTGTTGGACTATTTTCTGTTATTTCCTGAGTCCTCATCCATATGTCAAGATGTCCATGTGGGATGTATGCTAGTGGTTGATTTCTATGGCCTTTGTCTTCCATGGGACTTGTGTGTGTAGACTTGACCGATTTGGGAAATGTGTCTATTGACTCTCGAGTGTGCAGTGTGGCTGAGAAGTGGATGAATCACTCATGACAATCCAGGCTAGTATAGCTCCTAAAATAGTATTCAGAAAAAGTATTTGCTGTGACTGCCTCATGCTTCTCTATCTCCTCACTTTCAAACCAATAAAACGTTTTGAAAAAAATGCTCGTCTTCATTTCTGTTTGCACTTTTTTTGTAACTCTAACACCTTTTTGTCCTTTCATGTTAGAGAGTTTAGGGAGAGAGGAGACACAACTTCAGGGTTAGTGTTAGGCTTATGGTTGTTGTTTATGGTTAGGTAATAGGGTTCAGGGTTTATGATTTAAGTTTTGGGTTTGATTTTGGATATGGAGTTTGGTGCATGGCTTGGTGTGAGAATGTGAGTTCAAGGTCAGAATTCAGGTTTTGTGTTTAGGTTATAATTTAGGGCTGGGGCTGTGGCTGGGGCTGGGGTTAGGGTTAGGGTTAGGGTTAGAGGTTAGGGTTTTCAATATGGAATGAGTCTTATACATAAGGAAATATGGTATACACATTCTAGATGTCTCTGTGAAGTGTTGGCATTCATGGAAGTCCAGAAGACCAGAGTAACAGGTTTTATTGAAAGGAAGAAAGGAACCCTGCCAGGCACTTCTCGGGGAGAATAGCCTCAGTACAAGCTAGGAAGATAAATTTATAGGGTTTAAAGGAGGGTCTCAAGCAAGTGGGTGTTGAGTCAAAAGTCCTGGTATGCTTCCTTCTGTGGTTTTACAATATTGGGTTCTTGGAACGCTTCTCCTTGGAGTGGCTGACCAGCTTCCTAGAACTTTTCTGTTTCAGCGACAATAGTCCAGTAAGTAAGGGTGGGGTCAGATAGACAAGAGGAACAGTTAAAGGGCAGTTTGGAAGTTTTGGTAAATTCATGTATCCATCATGAACATTTCTTTCTTTTACTTTCTCTGGATTTAATTTACTATCCTGGTTCTTAAGTATGGGTGGAAAGGCTTTGTATTTTAAGGTTTTTCCTTCTAAAATGTATTCATCACTACATTTTGCCATAGGATTTCTTATGTAGTTTTTATTTTTATTAATTTCAAAGTATTTTATATCTTGAATTGTGATTTTGAGGGGGGAGTTATTTAGGAGTGAATTTCTTAACTTAAAAAAGTAAGGATTTCTAGTTAGTTTCTATTACTGATTTCTAGATTAAGTGTAATGACTAGAAGAAACATGTTTTATATTATTTCAAAGATTTGAAGTTTGTTGAAACTTGCTTCAAAGAACATACAGGGGCCCTGGCCAGTTGGCTCAGTGGTAGAGCATCGGCCTGGCATGCGGGAGTCCCAGGTTTAATTCCCAGCCAGGGCACACAGGAGAAGCACCCATCTGTTTCTCCACCCCTCCCCCTCTCCTTCCTCTCTGTCTCTCTCTTCTCCTCTCAAAGCCAGGGCTCCATTGGAGTGAAGTTGGCCCGGGCAGCTCTACAACACAGGTCCTTTTAGCCAGAGAAACCTCAGCTAAACCCTCCACTCCAGATCTTTCCTCCTTTGCCGACTCCCCTGAGGAACTTTCTTCCCTCCTGCACAACTCTCTCCATCCTATCTGGCTTCTCCGTCACTTTGCTGGATGCTGTTTCTCATTCACCTGCAAATATCAGTCCCTCTTTCTCCTCTGCTGCTGTCCAGGGGCCCCTCCCTTCTCCACTGTGTTCTTAAGCCCCTTTTTCATCGGGCCCTCCTCCCCTGGTCATTAGCCCTCATGCTGGCACTCACTCTGGCTCAGGGAAAACTCGTAACTATATATACTGACTCTAAATATGTTTTTCTTATCACCCACAGCCACCTTGCCCTCTGGAAGGAAAGGGGCTTTCTCATTACCAAGGGCTGTCCCATAATCAATGCTATCCTCATTTCTAAACTTTTGCAGGCATTACAGCTTCCCACTGAGGTGGCTGTGGTACATTGTAGGGACCATCAAACCTCAGGATCCAGTGGCCTTGGAAAATGCTCAAGCCGATGCAGTGGCTCAAAACCTCACCCTGGGAAGCCTCCCCCACTTTTCTCATGTTTCTCTCCACCTCCTTGAAACTTTCCTACACTCCTGAGGAAGAACAGACCCTCCTCAGAAAGAAGGTATGCAACCAGGAATGGATATTTCTCAGAGATAAAATTGCCTTACCAAAAGGACAGGCTAAAACTCTCCTGTCTGATATCTACTGTTTCTTACACATAGGGCCAAAAGCTTTCTTCCCAGGCCTCCAGCAGACTATTGGAAAGGTACAGACAGCATGCACTGTCTGTTCCAAAGCCTCTACACAAGGGGGACTCTGCCCCTGCTTCCCTACTCATCAACTGAGGGGGCATGTGCCAGGCCAGGATTGTGAAAGTAACTTCAAGCTTATGCCCTCTCATAAAAAACTCTGTTATCTCTTTTGTTGATACCTTTTCAGGGTGGAGAGAGCCTTTTCTACCTCATGACAGATGGCAGACACCATTGCCTCCATTCTTGTTGAACGTATCATCCCGCAATTTGGACTGCCGACTACCATCCAGTCAGATTCTGGTCCAGCCTTTACTGCCCAAATAGTCCAGCAGGATGCCAGCTCTCTCAACATCAACTGGAAGCTTCAAATACCCTATCACCCTCAACCATCACGTAAGGTGGAAAGGGCCCATGACATCCTGAAGGGTCAGCTAACTAAACTTTCCATTGAGACCAGGCTCACCTGGCCAAACCTCCTTTCTTTGGCACTTACTAGAATTCAGAGCAACCCTGTAAAAGCCCACTGGACTCACCCCTTTGAGCTGGTTTATGGTAGACCATTCCTAATCAATCACAACTTACCTGTCAACCCCCTCCTCTTGCCACCTACCTCCCCTTTCTGTCTTTACTTTGCCATCTTCTCAGGGAA
The DNA here is from genome assembly GCF_036850995.1 of Saccopteryx leptura. Lineage (NCBI taxonomy): Eukaryota > Metazoa > Chordata > Mammalia > Chiroptera > Emballonuridae > Saccopteryx > Saccopteryx leptura. The sequence continues at coordinate 149,312 of NW_027095697.1, read as the reverse complement.
CACGTGGATCAGACCCTTCCTCCCATAGGGGGTCCAAATAAAGCACACCCAATGGTCCCCCTCCAGCCAGGAGACAGGATTCTTCTGAGGGAGCTCCAGCCTGGCTCCCTACAGCCCAGGTGGACAGGACCCCATATGGTAATACTGACTAATCCTACTGCAGCCAAGCTCCTAGGGCAAACACCTTGATACCACATCTCTCACCTCATGCTTGCCCCCATACAGGACTGGTGACAGTCAAAACCACTGGGCCCCACCCATCTCTGTCTCACCAAAAGTTGGGTCCCGCAGATCGTCCTGTTACTCCTATCTCTCCCACTGAGAACCTGCCACCAGAGTGAGTTAAAGCAGGGAGCAATGCTGTTCAATGAGACTGACAATGGAAGAAAGCATCAGGGTCTTCCACCATCTGCAAGAGAAACTGCACAATGATCTCACCTCCTACAACCTGCTTAACTCTTGGTGGCAGCCACCCATCTTCACCTGGATTGCCCCTATCCTAGGCCCTCTTCTTGTTATCAGCATATTACTCATATTTACTAACTTTTTTAAATCCTTACATGACTGCATCCATGAAGTTTCTTGAGTCACAGTCAAACAGATGCTCCTACACCCATATACATGACTCCCCTCAGAGCCACCACCACCCGACCTCCCTTCCCCATGATGCCCCTAACCAGCAGAAAGTAGCCAGAGAAATAGTGGTGCACGTATCTAACATAAAATGTCAGAATGTGAGGTCATTTGGCAATTGGGGAAGCTCACATGAGGAACCAGTTCCAGGAACTTTGGCTGGAACTGCCCACACCCATGCCCACCAAAAAGAAATAGCCTGGAGCCTTTTGAAAAAGAACGACCATGTCAGCCAATAAAATTTTTTTTCAGTTTGTTTAAATTATCTTTATTATCAGCCAATGAAATTTTGCAACATCATATCAACTCAACCACCCTACCAACTCTATAAATTACCCCCACACCCCCCATGGGAGAATTTGCACAACTTCTCTAGCCCCCATTTTGTGGATCAGAGAACCTTTGTAGGGAAGTGCTCTACTAAATAAAGCTTTTGCTATTTCACAGTTCTTGGCTACACTCTTCTTTCTTCCTCAGTGGGGAAAATACCTTACAGACACGACCAACACACCAGTTAGTTGTAAGAATCACACAGGCAGTTTATTAATCACAGATCATATAAAGTACCTTGGTACAGCATAATGGGGCCCCATCAGCATGCTTTTTGAAGCTGTCCTTGGTTAGAGTGGCCAGTATGGAGACTCCACATTCAGTGTTGGAATCTGAGCAACTAACTATAGCTGGGGACCCCTTGGCTTTAGTATCCTTTCTGGCATACACCTTCTAATAGGTATTAATATCCAGTGTTATAAGGTACCAAAAAACTAAAAATTGATATTAATATTCTGGAAGGAAAGGTCAGGCTTTCCTATCAGGCTTTCCTGTCCCATCCTTCCTTTGGGGAGGGGAGGGAGAAGAATGTAGAAGTTTCTGGCTTGCAAGAACAATGGGTCATTTGGGTTTAAATCTAAAATATAGGTTAACCTAAAAACTTCTCTTTCAATAGGAGGCAGAATTTACATACCATCTTGCATTGACTGTAGTTTCTCCCCCTTCCTGGAATCTTGAGGAAAAATTACCTCTAGGCTAGTGAGGGAAAATAAACCATAAAAGATTTGTAAACATCTTTGATTGTGTTACCTTGAAAGTCTCAATGTTTCTGTGTATTCCCTAAACAAATGTTGTCAGCCTATACCAGGGGTCTCAAACTCATGGCCCGCGGAACAATTTTGTGCGGCCCGCAGACTAATCCACTAAGTTCAAAATATTTTGGATAAAATTAAGTAAGCCTAGGGGCCTACTTGTATTTTTTATTTCTCTAGCATCCTAGCTAGTTATTAGATTAGTTAACAGCAGTTGTGATGTGAACTACAGTTTCTGGTCGTTTTGTGACACTGAGTAAACTGCATGTACGATTGTGCTTGTTGTACTGATTTTTTTTTTGTTTTCAACTGCAGTGAGAAAAGTGTTGCATAACAGTTGCCTTTTGTAGACCTAGTGCGGCCCCGAATGACTGTGATCTTGCTCTGCGGCCCACATGCTGAGTTGAGTTTGAGACCCCTGGCCTATACCATGATGTCATGCTCTCCCCGCCCATGTGTAATTGAGGGTATTGAAGAAACCCCTGAACTATTTTGGGGACTGCACAATTTGGGACTGATGCCCTGTGTCAACCATATGCAGCCGGCATATTTAATAGATCTCCTCCTCTAATAAAACTCTTCAGAATTCATCTGAACTGGGTGTCTCTATGTGAACTCATTTAAATGAAATACAGTGCCTTTCAGAATTTGGGGTGTGGTACTTTATAACGTGTGGGATCTTATCTGAGGTCCGGTGTTTCACGTTACCGGATAGAGACACCCCAAATTGGCTGGACTCTGAGCACCTAGCCCTGCTTGAATCATGATGAGAGGTGCAACACCTGAGACTTTTCAGGGCTCCTGGTCTTCCTATCAGGTCCAGACAGTTCTCTGGTAGATGCCTCCGGTTCCCAAATTCAACAATTTGGATAATGGAGCAGAGAAAATCATGCAGGTAGTTAAAGCAACTCTTTTTGCTTTGCTGAACTTTCTGGCTTCCCTTTGAACACTTGCTTTCACTTTTATGTGTCAGACTAGAATGCAGGTAGAGTGGATTTGGGGGCTTTGCTGATTTGTAACTCCAGGGATGTGGAACCCTGGTGAGTAGGTAGGGCTTTCAAAACTTCTTTGCTGGTTGTAACTAGTCTATAGTCTTTATGTTTTGAACTGGAATTGCCATGAAACAGACCAAACGTGGTCATAAGTTTGTGCATGCTCTCCAAGAACGAGATGTCGGTGGGGAGTTTTAGTGGTCCTGCCTTGGGTTCTAGTTGCGCTCTCAGTGAATGCCAGAAGTGGGGACATGTGTCTATCTCTAGGAAGGCTAATGGAGGGTAAGTCCATCCAGGATTAGTCAGTCTTGCTTCGCACTAAATCAGTGGAGGCTGAGCTAACCTGGATTGATTAATCTTGACACAAGACTTCCAAGAGATATCTCTGTGTTTGTCGAGATCTATCTTTGCTTTAATATTTCTGTTTCTAAAACCTCTAGTTAATAAAACTCTGGTGTTGAGATTGGCATGTACCTGAGAGGCCATGACGGGGAGCCTTCCCTCTTCTATGAAGCTTTGTCTTTATCATATTATCCAGTATTACTTAATTAAAATAGGCATGCATTGTTTCTGTATAAATCTTTTGTTCAATGTCTAAATGTGTCTGTTTGAGTCTTTTGTGTCAAAATTAGAAGCTTCTGACTAAAAGCAATCTTAAGTAGCAAACTATTATTCTCTTTGTTCTCAAATTAGCTTCGGGGTGCCCTGTAGGGTTGTTTCTTCTCTGAGAAAAAGAACATTCTCTTCTTTTGGCTTCTCCCCTTGTCTTGTGTAATAATTAATATCTCTATAGTCAAACACCCTCTTATTCTGGGTGCTAGTTAATTATCTATCATATCTTTCTTTTTTTTCTTCTTTTTTTAAAATTTATTTATTCATTTTAGAGAGGAGAGGGAGAGACAGATTGAGAGAGAGAGAGAGAGAGAAGAGACAGAAAGAGAGAAGGGGGTGGAGCTGGAAGCATCAACTCCCATATGTGCCTTGACCAGGCAAGCCCAGTGTTTTGAACCAGCGACCTCAGCATTTTCAGGTCGACGATTTATCCACTGCACCACCACAGGTCAGGCCTATATTATCTTTCTTGATAGTGCACTAATTCTTAGATTCTTCTGAAAGAAGTTTCAATTTTGTAATAAGGTATAACAACTGGGAATTCTAATCTCTAGATAATAAGGACAGTCTGGAATATAGTAATTGGGAATTGAGGTTGTCCCATCAGTTTCCATACATTCATCGGTGGCTAAATTTAATAATGAATGTACCACAGTGGCTTAAAACATGCTCAATACAAAGTGGGTACCACGTCTTCTTGGTCATGCAAAGTTTGAGTCAAAAACAGGAAAAAAGAATAACTAAGGCAATAGTAGCAACATTCCAAGAGGCAAACTCTTCTTTTAAGGATAAGGGACGCTTGGATGAGAAAGGAGAGTTCTTTGAGATACATGAGGACATAGCTACAGTTGAGAAGGATTATAAGAAATTTAATATAAATTCTGTTATAAAAAAAGAAATTCAAGGAAGAATAGAACTATGCTAGGAAAAAAATAATGTGCTTTTTGTAAGGAAGGACATTAGAAAAATAAATGTCTTACATTACAAGCAGCTAAGGCAAGTTCTAAGGTCCTAAATCTCGAGTACTGAAGGGGACAAAGTTTTCTTCATTGAACCCCCGGGAGCCTACAGTAACAGCAAAAATAAGGGAGACCGGCAGCATTAACCATAATGGTAAAAACTGTGAAAAGAAAAATTCTAGGGAATTGAGGGAAAAATTGGAAACCTCATATAGGCTAAAGCAACTCACTACTGGTAAAAGTAATTTTGTGAAAATTGTATTTAGCTGCTCAAAGCAAGGAAGTCAGTTTACAGGTGGCAAATTGATTCAAGTCTTGCTTAGGAAAAGTCCCATTACCTTGCTAAGGAGCTTGGCTACAAACTGCAGGGGGAAAAAAAGGTAAAAGCCTCTGACTCCACTTCCCGTTCTTGGAATCGCTTCCCCCTCAGGCATCCACCCCGCTCCTCAGGATTGACTTAATAGTGTAAATTACTGTGAGTCAAAAAAGTTAATATCTCATTGTCAGCTGGGTAGTTTGTACCAAGAATCCCCTATTGTATAAAAGTATTTTCCAGGTGAAAATTTATATATTATGTTAAAGGCCTTTTCTTAACTCTTTTATTTGCTGTTTTATAGCCCTGTAATATTGGAATCTTAGTTTAAATATTAGAAATTGTTAATAATGTATTTTAATGTAATGTTAGTCATATCTTGGAACTTCTTCAAATCTATTTTATCATGCTTCAGTTAAAACTTCTTTTGAATACTAATGTACTGAATCATTAAGCAGCAAAGAGACTCTGGAATTCTAAAAGAGACACCCAAACCTATTTTTCTTTCTTTTCTTTTTTTTTATTACAGGAACAGAGAGAGTGATAGATAGGGACAGACAGGCAGGAATGGAGAGAGATGAGAAGCATCAATCATCAGTTTTTTATTGCAGTGCCTTAGTTGTTCATTGATTGCTTTCTCCTATGTGCCTTGACCGTGGGCCTTCAGCAGACCAAGTAACCCCTTGCTTGAGCCAGTGACCTTGGGTCCAAGCTGGTGAGCTTTTTTTTGCTCAAGCCAGATGAGCCCGTGCTCAAGCTGGTGACCTCGGGGTCTCAAATCTGGGTCCTTACGCATCCCAGTCCAACGCTTTATCCACTGCACCACTGCCTGGTCAGGCCAAACCTATTTTTCTTGAATTGATACAGCTAATAACATTGCTTTTGTCTTTTTCCAAAAGTTTATATAAACAGATAAGGACCCTCAAGCCACTCTGCAACATCTTCTGAGCATGGCTTTTAAGACCTATAATGACCAAGGTAGTAACAGAAAAGGCAAAGAGAGCCCAAAAAGATCAGGAAAATACCAGCTTTTGGCATATACTCTTAAAGACTCCAGTGCCCCAAAGGGGTTTCATAGGATTCCAGCAGGGCCCTGCTTCAAGAGTGCAAAGAAAGGTCATTGAACTGAGGCCTGCCAGGCTTCTCAGCCCCACTGGGGGACATGTCTTTGCTATGAAAAAAGGGACACTAGAAGGTAAGCTGTCCCCAAGCTCCATGGAGGGAAGGTTCAGTCTCTTCCAGAGCTTTCCAGCTACCTGTGACCTGACCTTGCCCAGCACACTGGGATTTGCCACTGAAGGCTAAAATGTATCCAAGGCTGTTCATTGGCCCCATCTCATGACATTGTTCATGAGGCTAAGGTATTTCCTCCAAGTAGCAGGTAAACTGATCTCATTTCTTGTAAACACGAGGGCCATTTACTATGTGTTGATGAATATTTAAGTTTTATTTATCCCTTGAAGATCTCTACTGAATGTATTGACAGTCTGATTTTATTGCTTTATTTAATGTATAGTGTCTCCTTTATTCCTCTTGTTTCAATGCTCCATGCCTATTGTAGGCTGGGACCTGCTCCTAATTCCAACTAGAAACAGTGGTTTCTAGGAATTGGACTCTAGCTGTAAAGTGTAGAATGTGACTACAACTCCAATGCCTTGTGGACTTTTCCTGAATATGTGTAACTCCTGTTCTTTGGGACATTTCTCAGACTAAAATGAAATTAAGTTACATTGGCAAATAATATAAAGCAATAAGAATGTCAACATAGACTTAGTGAAATTACGTTAACATGTAAAGAACATTTGTGACTAAGAATTTTATTTTGAATCCTGTTATATTAGTTAGAATTTTATTTTTGTTTAATAATCTAGTAGGCTTTAGTCACTTTATTGTATTAAGACGCTTGTTATAGTATTAGTTAATATTAGCTATTTGAGTTTTATTGTTAATTGTTTATTTTTCCAGTCTGCTTCTAAATGGAAACATAGTAATTCAAATGAATAGATGCCACCCAGAACCAGTGGGGTATTGGGACCCTTATTGCCAAAGGTTTATTTGAAACCAATTAGAAAAAGCTTTGGCCAACAGAAAAGGATATAATTAGAAAAGCCAAACTTAGCATCTATTATAGAAGAAATAATATTTGAAAGTTTACTTTATTCCCAAGTGAATACTAAGCAAAATAAGAAAATTATAGAAAAAAACAAGGAAAAAAGAAATTTTCCCAAGTAAATATTTAGAAGTATACTTTAATAAAATAATTGACAATTGTTAGGAAATTGCTATATAAAATTCTATCCAGGTTTAGCTTGCCCATTCTAGTATTGGACCTGCATTTGTATCCACAGTCTTAAAGCTGGTAGAAAAGGAACCCAATATTAATTAGAAACTAATCTGAAGTACATTGTGCCCACAGGTACCAAAAGTTTCAGGGCAAGTAAAATGATGAATCAAATAGTAAAAGAAATGTAACCACCATTTTCCTAAGTACTTGCAGAATTTGCAGGTTTTCAGCAAACTGTTCATAGACTGTCTAAGAGGCGCTTCCAGCATTACATTACCTAGGTAATGACTTTCACATGGACCAGTCCACACACCGTAATCCTGACAACTCCCACTGCTGCTAAGGTAGAAAAACAGCATTCCTACTCCAACCACAAAATGGAAGCTGGTTGGTATACATACAGCAAACATATAAAAAACTCACTAAGGACCTTTTTAGTCAGACTCTGGGAAAAGGCAAACAGACCCAGGGCACACAGGGGAGGTGTTCATCTGCTTCTCCACCCCTCTTCCTCTCCTTCCTCACTGTCTCTCTCTTCCCCTCCTGCAGCTGAGGCTCCATTGAAGCAGGGTTGGCCCGGGTGCTGAGGATGGCTCCATGGCCTCTGCCTCAGGCACTAGAGTGGCTCTGGTCACAACGCAGCAATGCCCCAGATGGGCAGAGCATTGCCCCCTGGTGGGTATGCCAGGTGGATCCTGGTCAGGCACATGCGGGAGTCTGTCTGACTACCTCCCTGTTTCTGGCTCTGGAACAAGACCATGGACACAGAGTGACAACAGAGAAGTACACTGCAAACATATTGAAAAGGGACCACAAGGCAACAGAAAGCAACATCCAGTTTCAGAAGAGAACTTAAGTACAAGCACCTTAGTGTTAGGCAGGAAGACTGCAAGGAGCAGCTTGTTGACCCTCCTTGTGTCCAATAGTTTTTGGGGATTACCAAAATAAATTATTCTGTGAGATGTGTCACATGTTCCCAAATTAGCTGCATGTTATCCATGTCTCCTATGTCAATATAACATTCTGGCCTGACCTGTGATGGTGCAGTGGATAGAGCATCAATTTAGAATGCTGAGGTTCCAGATAAAACTTGAGGCTTGCTGGGTAAAGGCACATATGAGATGCAACTCCTCTGAGGTGATGCTTCCTGCTCCTTCCCCTTTTGTCTCTCTCTCTTCTCTTCTTTCTCTAAGATCAATCAATACATTTTTTTCAAAATATCTTAGCTCTGTTATTCAGTTTTTTTGAAGTTTTTTTTTTATAGACACAGAGAGAGTCAGCTAGAAACAGACAGACAGGAATGGAGAGAGGTTAGAAGCATCAATCATCAGTTTTTTGTTGTGATACCTTAGTTGTTCATTTATTGCTTTCTCATATGTGCCTTGACTGTTGGTCTTTACAAGACTAACTCCTTGCTCAAGCCAGTGAACTTGGGTCCAAGCTGGTGAGCTTTGCTCAAACCAGATGAGCTTGCACTCAAGCTGGTGACCTCGGGGTTTTAAGCCTGGGTCCTCCACATCCCATTCCGATGCTCTGTCCACTGCACCACTGCCTGGTCAGGCATTTTGCAGTGTTCTATAAACCCAGTATAAGTCTTCTATTCTTGGGAATATCAGTTCCCCTTGAGGCTTTATTTTACATTGAATATCCCTGTTCATCTTATTGTTTCAGTTGATTAGTAGCCCAGCTATTAGAACTTTCAAAATATAAGGATTTTTTTTATTTCATTCCCCACAGTGTTGATGAGCCAGGCATGTGACATGAATGGCTGGGGCACTAAGTCCTGGAGAGTCCAGCAGCTGAGATCATGGACATGTGTCAGCTAAGGGTAAGCTTTATTTCTGTTCCCGCTCTCAATTACTTGGTTTATTTTTGTGGGGGTTGGTAGAATGTGGTAGGGTGGCTAGTGATGCTTCTCTATTCTACTTTTACATTGGTAGTGAAATATATTTTGAAGCTCACTCCTTGGACTTAGGGAGTCATGAGATGTCCTTTATGGAGTCCTGGCTGTGTTTGCATTGTGAGTATCAGGTTCAGCTCCTGCATCTGTCATGCAGCAAGTGGGGTCTGTCATTTGGCTCCATGTCTGAAGTTTGGTTATGGGGTCTTGGTCACAGATCAGGAGTCAATGTCCAGGGTTTATGATTGAATCTGTATTCTTCTGTGTACCTGGGGTCTGAGGTCCCTTTGCATGTAGCCTGATGTCCCAGTTTTTAGTGTTGGGCCCACAAGCAGCTCCAGTTCTAGGGCATGATGTGTGGACTTTGGTGGCCAAGATGCCATGTCAGTCTCTGGCATTGGTGTTTCCTACTCTTGGTTGGGTCTGTAAACCAGTGTTTGGTGTTCGTTGCTGAGTCTTCTTTTTGGTTTGTGGGTTTGTCCAGTTCTAAGCTTAAGTCATCTAGGGTTCACAGGGCTCTGCTTATGTCTAAGGTCTCTGGTGTCTGTTCAGTAGTAGTAGTTGTGTTCATGTTGGCAGGAAGCTAGATATGGATGGAGAAAGAGAGCAAAGTGAATGGGAGATTCTATTTTGCTTCAGGAAGACTGTCTCAAGTTCCATTTACTTTAATCTGATAGAAGGCTCCAATATTCATAGGCTTGATTGCACATTAGAGAAACCCATTGTATTCTGAAATGTCCAATGTCCCCTCAGCCCTCTGGTTCAGGTTTTGAGAGGACCCCAAGGCACTGCTGGTCAGGTGCTTTGGGGAAGTGAGAGGGAAATGATTTTATTGTAGAAAAAGAAACATGGGAGTCTGAAATGGGTGGGAAACACTGTGAGGTGCAGAACTGAGTTTGTTGATATTAAAGAAAAGTCATTCTTCCTAGGTGAAAAATAGAATCTTGATCTGAAGGGAAATCTGAGGGGTTTTTTTTTTGTTTTCTTTCCTTTTTTCTGCCTTTCTGTTAAGAGAAATGCATTAAGCATGTTCCAGGTCTATCACAACGTTTTCCATTGGGTTTTACATTTTTTACATTGATATGAGAGAGAGAGAAATAGATAGAGAGAGGAGCATGAACTTATTTTTTTAGTTAGTTGTTCCATTTAGTTGTTAACTTCTTGGTCACTTCTCTTAGGTGCTGAGACGAGTGATAGAACCCATAATCTTGGCACACAAGGAGGACACTCCATGCACTGAGCCATCTGGTCAGGGCACCATAGGTTTTTAAATATTATTATTATCTTTCAGTTGAAAAAATTATTTTAGAATTCCAATAGCAATGTATGTTACTGGTTATTTAAAATTGTATTTTATAAGTGTAAGTGTAAGCAATTCCTGGTATATCTGTGACTAATAGTTTCAAGGTCAATTGTCATGAGAGGAGAAAATGGGTTATATAATTTTAAATATTTGAAGTTTGTTGTCACTTGCTTTATAGTGCAATAAGTTCCCTTTTAAATGTGTCTTCAGTCCATGTCTCTGCTGTTACCTGGTATGCATCTTGAGAACAACACCCTGGTGGTGGTCAGAAGAAATATCAGTGGGTACAGTGCATTATCTGTCAGTGGTTGTATTGCAGGAATCAAAGGACAAAAACACCCAGACAAGTTGATGAAGAAAGTAGAATTTATTTAGTTGGTGGGAGCAGCATGACCCCAAAAGAAGAAACCAAACACATGCTCCCAAAAGTTATTTACCTTTTACACAACACAGGTTTTTCCTGCAAGCGGCTCATGATCCCTTTGTCTAGAGCAGGGGTTTCAAACTCGCGGCCCGCCGAACAATTTTGTGTGGCCCGCAGACTAATCCACGAAGTTCAAAATATTTTGGATAAAATTAAGTAAGCCTAGGGGCCTCCTTGTATTTTTCATTTCTCTGGCATCCTAGCTAGATATTAGCTTAGTTAACAGCAGTTGTGATGTGAACTACAGTTTCTGGTCATTTTGTGACACTGAGTAAACTGCATGTACGATTGTGCTTGTTGTACTAATTTTTTTTTGTTTTCAACTGCAGTGAGAAAAGTGTTGCATAACAGTTGCCTTTTGTAGACCTAGTGTGGCCCACCGAATGGCTGTGATCTTGCTCTGTGGCCCACATGCTGAGTTGAGTTTAAGACCCCTGGTCTAGAGGGATACATCACTCTCATGACTCCAGGATGGGAGGGTGAATTTAGGTGGAATCAGAGGATAAGTGTTGGAATTTTTAATTAAGGTATGTAAACATTGTTTTTTAAAAGCTTTTGAGAAAATAAAAGGGAAAGGGCTTTTTAGATAAGTTCTATCTTCTTTGCTCTCTGTAGCAAGTGGCCCCAGGCACCCTTTCAGAGAACTATAGAAAGTACTTAATCTAGAACTGGCTACTCAGTTACCCCTGCAGACTCCCTTCCCTTGCATTCTTCTTGTTTTTTTTTCTCCTCAGTGAAGAGGGGGCCTGCCCCTCCTTCCTCAGATGATCCATTTACCTGCTTATGTTAAGTAAGTTTTTTATCTATCTACTGATTTTTTTTATTTTTATTTTTGTGGTAATCTATTGGTTCTGAAAGAGGTATTTTCTATCCCTAAAAGAGAGAGTTGGATGAAACCCATGGTTATGCCCTGGCTGGGTAGCTCAGTTAGAGCATCATTCTGACACACCAAGGTCGTAGGCTCAATCCTCAGTCAGGGGACATGTAAGAATTAATGAATGAATGAGAACATTGGTGCTGTCACATTTGGAATTTAGCAGTTCTAACAAATGTGAGTGCCATACTATAATAGTCTGAATTTGCCATTTTCTAACAATATATCAGGCAGAGCTTATTTTTACAAGGTTAGGTACTTGGTCTTGTCGAAATAAGAACCATGAAAATTGGGAGTTTATAAGGAGTTTACCTGAGCCAAGGTGACTCCAAATGCTTGGAATGAAGATCTCCAATCCTGCAGACTGACAGTGTAGCAATTTCTATTTTATTTATTTATTTTTAAAATTTTATTTTACAGAGTGAAGAGAGAGAGAGTGAGAGAGAGAGAGAGAGAGAGAGAGAGAGAGAGAAACTAACAGAAGTCATCAACATCCATATTGTCTTGATCAGGTGATTCCAGTCTTTTTGTGTGTTTATGTTGGAATCCATGGGAGTCCGAAAAGACCAGAGTAACAGGCTTTATTGAAAGGAAGAAAGGAACCATGCTGGGCACTTTTCCAAGGAGAAAGGCACTGGTTACAGGCTATGAGAAAATTTTATAGGACTTCGAAGAACCTGAGAAGGTACTGAGTCAAAAGTTCAAGTATGTTTCCTTTTACTGTTTTAGGATTTCAGCTTTCTGGAATGCTCCTGCTTGGGGCAGGTTGGCCAGCTTCCTGGAACTCTTCTGCCTCTGGGGCAATTATCCAGTAAGTAAGGGTAAAGTCAAGCAGCCAGATGGGACCACAAAAGGGCAGTTGGAAGTTCTGGTAAATACATATACATATATCTATCAGTTATATATTTTATTCATTTTAGAGTGTGGAGAGAAAGAGAAGCAATTTTTTTTTGTGAGAGAGACAGAAAAAGAAACCAATAGTGACAGGATGGGAGAGAGATGAGAAGCATCAGTTTTTGTTGGGGCACCTTAGTTGTTCATTTATTTTTCTCTCATATGTGCCATGACCAGGAGGCTACAGCAGAATGAGTGACCACTTGCTCAAGCCAAGACCCGAGGAGACTTCAAGCCAGTGACCATGGGTTTGTGTCAATGATCCCACGCTCAAGCCTGCAACCATGCACTCAAGCTGATGAGCCTGTGCTCAAGCCAGTGACCTTGGGGTTATGAGCCTGGGTCCTCTGTGTCTCAGTCCAGTGCTCTATGCACTGCACCACTGCCTGGTCAGGCACCATTCCCATTTTATAGATTAAAAAACAGGCACAGAGAAGTTGAGAATCTTGCCTTAGGTCACACAGCTGGTGAGGACAGAGCTGAGATTCAAACCCACTGTGAATTATCTGGAGTCCATGTGGTGTACACCATGAGATTCTCACCCTGAAGGGGCAGTGAGGAGAGAGTGAGGGAGACCAGGTGCCCAGACTAAACCCAGCACATGGACATGCACACACACACATTTCTCCCTGGCTTTCACCTCTGATTTTAGAGAGGTCGGATGAAATTGGGACTGGAGCCAAGAGAAGCCAAGGGAGGAACATGGTGAGCCTACTAGGAGAGAAATCTTAACTTCCCAGGAGTCAAGGAAATCCCTTTCCCTGGTGAGTCTGTCTCAAATCCCTCTCCCTGGGCAGTAACCTAAGTAGATTGACTCCAGACTTCCATTTTTCCAGGGGTTGAGTTTCTGTGCCTGACAGTGTAAGTTCTCTGTGGCCCTCTGGGAACTCTCTGCTTTCAGTGATTGGGAGGGGGGGGAATGAGGTATGTGGGCTTCATAGTTTTATGGAGATAAGACTTATTAGAACAGGAGGCCAAGAGACCATGGAGGAGATTGGTGTTGACATTCCCATACCACTTAAGGAACTGTTTGGATAGCTCATCTCTTGTCATCCAAGTGGAGAACTTGTTTAACAAGTTACTTTTGTACTAATTACAGTCTTAGGAGGTTAAGGGGTCAGCAGACTTTTTCTAAAGTCCCCTCAGAGTTGGGAAATGACCTGTGTAACAGCTATGGATGTGAAGATGCAAATTAATGCTAATGACACAGTCACCCTTATTGCAAACAGAGGGCTTCTCCCATGAGTGTGTCCTGTGGTATCTGAGGAGATGTGACTTTTTTGTAAAGCCTCTCTTGCACTCCCTGCAAACATAGGGCTTCTCTGGTGAGTGTGTCCTCTCATGTTTGAGGAGATGTGACCAATCATCAAAGCCTTGCACACACTCTCTATACTTGACAGCTACAATGCTTGACATTACTACTCTCATAGACAGTTTTTCTGTGTCCACTAAATTTACTTTCTGGCTTCTGCTGGGCACATCCTGCATCATTCTCTCTTGCTCACTAAAGCTCCCCATGTGTCCTTTGGGAGGTTTGAAAATGGCCCTTGAAATCTTCTTCTTCCTGATCCTTTTAAGCAAATGTTTGGACTGTTCTTTGATCTTTTGACCTTCAGCTTTGTCATCCCTGCTGTGTGTATCAGTATGTTGCTGCTGCTGATTTGTATCCTCTGGGTAGGTATCCTCTGATTTGTGGTGTTTTCTTGTAAAAGTTTCTGGGAGAATATAAGAGGCATGATTACACCCTACATGTTGGCTGAGGAATTTCTGACTGGAGAAGGCCAGAGAGCAGGAGGAACATGGGTGTATCTCTGGCTGTGGTTCTGCTGAAAGAGAAAATTTTGGTCAGTACAGATGTTGACAAGGCTGCCTTGTTATATGTTTTGTCTACGGTTAAGACCTTTCCCACCTTGTCATTCTTATGGGGTTCACATTGTAGTTTTTTTCTCACACAAAGTGTTTTTTTATACAGTCTGTTTTCTCTTTTCAGTTTTTTTTAAAATATTTATTTATTTTTTACAGAGACAGAGAGTGAGTCAGAGAGAGGAATAGACAGGGACAGACAGGAACGAAGAGAGATGAAAAGCATCAATCATTAGTTTTTCATTGCGCATTGCAACACCTTAGTTGTTCATTGGTTGCTTTCTCATATGTGCCTTGACCGCGGGCCTTCAGCAGACCGAGTAACCCCTTGCTGGAGCCAATGACTTTGGGTTCAAGCTGGTGGGCTTTTTTTATTTTTTTGCTCAAACCAGATGAGCCCGTGCTCAAGCTAGCAACCTCAGGGTCTCAAACCTGGGTCCTCTGCATCCCAGTCCAATGCTCTATCCACTGCTCCACTACCTGGTCAGGCTTTTTTCAGTTTTATGTACTATATCTTCTTTAGAAATCCAGAAAGCCCATATCAAGGGTCCTGTCTACTCATTGCCAGGTAAGGGACTGTGAGTAGCAGCAGGGGCTGTTTCACCTTTTGTATAGGTGGAACAATGCTGACCTTTTCTATATACATGTAGCTTTTAACACAGTTGTTTAGAAAGACCACTGGCCCTAACTATAAATTGTTTCCCTCATAGTTTCCCACAGATGATAAACTGAAAAATATGTCCTTTCTTAAACTTCAAATAAAATATTCATGCTTGATTTTATTTAGTTTCATCCCATTTCATATACAATGGGAAATCCTTTTCAAAATATTTCCCCCACCATACTTTTCAGAAATTGATTGATTTTAGAAAGAGAAAGAGAGTAGAAGAAAATGGATGAGGAGGAGGAAGAGGAGAAAGAAAAAGAAGAAAGAGAGAAATATATAGAGAGAAGCATTTATTCATTGTTCTACCTAGACATGCAGGCATTGGTAATTTCTCATATGTGCCCTGACTTGGGCTCAACCTTGGTATTACAGGATGGTGCTCTAACCGACTGAGTTAACCAGCTAGGGCCCCCAACCATACTTCTTACATGCCTGATTTCTATCTCTCTCCAGCTAATCCACCATCCTCTCTCATTTGGAGATGAAGTAATCTCTGAGAGGATTTCACACTAAAGTGTATTTTTCAAAAATGAACAAAGCAAATCTTAGAGAATAAGCCACCCTGTAACTGAGAACAGCACCATTGTCCCACCTCACTCAGGAAGGTCTCCAGCATCTCATGTTTGATCACAGCACTGCATTTCCAGGTTGCTGGGCATCTATCCAAACTCTGCTCTTACCCTGTATGCTAGACAGGAGAGTCCCTCAGAAAACAGGCACTGGCTGGTTTGCTTAGTGAACAGAGTGTTCTTCTGGCATTTGAATGTCCCAGGTTCAATCCCCGGTCAGGGCACACATGAAAAACAACTGTCTGCTACTTTTTTCCTCCACCTCCCCCTTCTCTCTCTGTTTCCCTTCCACAGCCAGTGGCTCCATTGGTTTGAGCATTCAGCCCAATAGCTCAGTTGGTTCAAGTGTTGACCTCAGGGGCTGAGGAGAGCTAAGATTCTCTGAGCGTGATCCTCAGACTAGAGTTGCTGGGTTGATCCTTGTCGGGGCACATGAAGGAATCTGTCGCCGCATATAGCTTACATGGGGCAGCAGTCCCAAATTGTATGTGTCTATAATATTTTAGGGGCTGGTTATATACCCTTAAGTATACATGGGCAAGTAAAAAGCCTAATATTATGATATAAGCTTTGTTTTCACCTATACAGTTTTGAGAAAAGAATAAAGTGGGGATGGGACACAATTCATTCATAAGTTTATAACATTCATCTATAGGGTTTATAAAAAGATATTTTCATATATTAAAATTTACAAGGAAACACAATGGTAAAAATGTTATTTTACATACTAAAAGACATTTATATAATTTTTGGTGTTCATTTGTTATTTTTTTGTAAGATATATATATATATATTAACTACATGATTTCAGGAGGGAAGAGGTAGTATTCATGGGAACAAATGCCTGTAAATGGCCTGTTAATATAAGAAAAGGTTTATTTTTATTTTTTTATTCTGCACCTGGCTAGGTATTTACTCATTTCCCCATAGGGATGTGGGAAAGTCAGAGAATCCAAGTCTCCTTCCTCTTTGCAGTTATGACATAAAGCCATCAGCCATCTTGGTTTTATGCTAATCATATAAGTATAGAGATTATTTACAAAGTCTCTGTATGCCTAGCCCAAATTAATGAAATGACTTTAAGCTTCCTAAGATATTAACATTAATTTTGTAGTTTTTGGTGTCTTGCAACAATCCCCACTGGTTTTATTTTCTAAGTCAAATCTTTGACTTAATTTGTTGAAGAGCATAAGGCTGTTGTTTAGGAATATTATCTTATAACATGTAACAGATATTTAGCAGACAGCATTAATAGCAATATAATTTATTAAAGAAACAAATATTGATTAATTTTTTATAGATTGTATAATTTTTTGTAACATATATAAAACTTTTGGTTTTTGTAATAATTTACTTTTAGTCAGAATTTTTTATTTTAAATTTTTTAACCTTTATTGACAATTGAGTTGACTTTTTTTTTTACCCTAGTTTCCCTTTTCCCAAAGTCTGATTAAAAAGGGAATCCTTAGTGAGTTTTTTTATACATTCATTGTACTTAGACCAACCAGCATCTGGTTAATTAATTATTTGTTTATTATTTATTTATTTATTTTTGTATTTTTCTAAAGTTGGAAACGGAAAGGCAGTCAGACAGACTCCCCCATGCGTCCAACCGGGATCCACCCAGCATGCCCACAAGGGGGTGATGCTTCACCCATCTGGGCCATTGCTCTGTTGCAACCAGAGCCATTCTAGCGCCTGAGGTAGAGGCCATAGAACCATCCTCAGCACCCAGGTAACTTTGCTCTAATGGAGCCTCAGCTGTGGGAGGGGAAAACAGAGACAGAGAGAAAGGAGAGGGGTAGGGGTGGAGAAGCAATGGGCGCTTCTCCTGTGTGCCCTGGCCGGAATCAAACCCAGGGACTTCTGCATGCCAGGCTGATGCTCTACCACTGAGCCAACTGGCCAGGGCCACAAGATAATTTATTAAAGAAACAAATATTAATTTTTATAGATTGTGTAATTTTTTGTAACATATAAAACTTGGTTTTTATAATAATTTATTTTTAGTCAGAATTTTTATTTTAAATTTTTTAAATTTCTTTAGTGACAATTGAGTTGACTTTTTTTTACCCTAGTTTCCCTTTTTCCAAAGTCTGATTAAAAGAGTCCTTAGTGAATTTTTTTATACATTTGTTGTACTTAGACCAACCAGCATCCGGTTTGTGGTTGGAGTAAGGCATGCCATTTTTCTACCTTAGCAGCAGTGGTATTGGTCAGGATCAAGGTGTGTGGACCTGTCCACATGGGTGTTAGTCCTTGGGTGATGTACTTGATCTCCTGGTAATGCTGGAAGTATCTCTTGTACAGTGTTTTGAACTGTTTGCATAGTAACCTGTAAATCCTGCAAGTTCTTAAGGGGTGGTTATTATTATTATTTTTTACTATTTGATTTATGTAATTTATTTGCCCTGAACTTTTGGGTACTTGAGAAAATTCCTTTCTTTTTTGTTTTTAAATTTTTTCTAATTGGTTTTGAATAAACCTTTGTCAATAGGAGTCCTAAAACTCCACTGGTTTTGGGTGGCATCTATTCATTTGAATTACTATGTTCCGATTTTGAGGCAGACTGGAAGAATATACAATTAATAATAAAATTCAAATAGCTAATGTTAACAAATATTATAACAAGTGTTTTATTACAACAAAGTGACTAAAGTCTATTAGATTATAAAATAATAATAAAATTTTAGTTAATATAATAGGATTTAAAATAAAATTTTTATAGTCATAAATGTTCTTAATATGTTAATGTAATTTTACTAAGTTTATGTTGACATTATTGTTGTTTTATATTATTTACAAATGTAATCTAATTTCTATTTCAGTCTGAGAAATGTCCTAAAGAGCAGGAGTTACACACATTCAGAATAAGTCCACGAGACATTGAGGCATTGGAGTTGTGGTTACATTCTACACTTTATAGTTAGAGTCTAAGTCCTAATGACCAATGTTTCTAGCTGGAATTAGAAGCAGGTCCCAGCCTAAAATAGGCATGGGGCATTGAGACAAGAGAAATAAAGGAGACATTATACATTAAATAAAGCAACAAAAATCAGACTGTCATTACCCCCAGTAAAGATCTTCAAGGGATAAATAAAACTCAAATATTTAGGCAAGGCATAGTAAATGGCCTTTGTGTTTACAAGAAATGAGATCAGTTTTACCTGCTACTTGTAAGAAATATGTTAGGCCTGTAAACGATGTCGTAAGATGAGGCCAATGGCCTTAGGCACTTTTTAGCTTCAGTGGCAAGTCCCAGCAACCTGGGTAAGGTCAGGTCACAGGAAGCTGGAAAGGGTTGGAAGAGACTGAACCCTCCCTCAGTGGAGCAAGGGGGTATCTTACCTTTTTGTGTCCCTTTTTCTTTCACAGAAAAGGCGTGTCCCCGGTGGGGTCGAGAAGCCTGGCAAAACTCAGCACAATGACTTTTTTTTCACTCTTGAAGCAGGGCCCTGAGGGAATTCTATGAAGCCCCCAAGGGGATCTGGAGCTTTTAAGGGTATATGCCAAGAGCTGGTATTTTTCTGATCTCTTTTGGGCTCTATTTGCCTTTTCTGTTTCTATCTTGGTCATTATAAACCTTAAAAGCCATGCTTCGAAGATTTTGCTGAGGGGCTTGAGAGCCCTTTTTTTGTTTATATAAATTCTTGGAAAAGACAAAAGCAGCATTATTAGGCTGATTAAATCATTAAAAACAGGATTTTGGTTTTTATTGAATTCCAGAGTCTCTTCACTGCTGAATAACTCAGTACATTAATAATTAAAGAAATTTTAACAAAAGTATGATAAAATAGATTTGTAGAAGTTTTAGGATATGATATCTTTTTTATATTACATAGCATTGAACAGTATTGTTTTAAAATGATAATAAAATAAACATATAAAAAGGCATTATTAATAATTTTTAATATTTAAACTAAGATTTCAATATTATAAGGCCGTAATGGCAAACCTTTTTATAAAAACCACTCACTTTTGCAGTGCTGGTCAACCTGGTTTCTCCTGCCCAATAGTGGACGTTTTAGCTTTTATGGTGGGCGGTAGTGGAGCAACTAAATGGCACTGCAATTTTTCCACTATGAAAACTGGAATGCCCACTAGTGGGCAGGAGGGACCAGGTTGACCAGCACTGCAAAAGTGGGCAGTTTTTATAAAAAGGTTCACCATCACGGTTATAAGGCTATAAAACAATAAATAAAAGAATTAACAAAAGGCCTTTGAAATAATATATATATTTTAACATAGAAAATATTTTTTATATCATGTGATTTTTGGTACAAATTATCTAGTTGACAATGAGATATTAACTTTTATTTTTACTTACAGTAATTTAAACTATTAAATCAATTATGAGGGGTGGGATGGATGCCTGAGGGGGAAGCCGACTCCAAGAACTGGAAGCAGAGTCTGTTGCTTTTATTTATTTATTTATTTATTTATTTATTCTTTTTTTTCCCCCAGTTTATAGCCAAGTTCCTTAGCAAGATAATGGGGCTTCTCCCAAGCAGGAATTGAATCAATTCACCACCTGTAAACTAACTGTCTTGCTTTGAGCAGCTAAATATAATTTTCACAAAATTATTTTTCCAATAGTGAGTTGTTTTAGCCTATATGAGGTTTCTAGATTTTCCCACAATTCCTTGAAAATTTTTTACAATTTTTCTAATGCAGTGGGTCTCCCTTATAAACTTCATGCCTTCTATGTAATTGAGAGGATTATAGAGGATTCAGCATCCCCTTCGCCTGTGGGAGAGTGTTGGGATTTTTTTTTTACACCAGTAGAGGTCAACAAGCCATTATTCCCCAACCCATGAAGGGCTTATTTTAAATTTTATTTCCTATAATTCTATTATTTATGTTTTTATTATTCCTTCTGGAGTTTCAATTTAATTTAAGAAACTGCCAATTAACTAGCAAGGTCCACACCTATGGTTTGTTAATTTCTAAATTCTTTTTGTTTTAAGATTTTTCTAAAGCAAAGTTTTAATTTTTAATGTTCCTACTTTATATTTTCCAAATGGGCAAAACCTCTTTTGGACATTAGGTGGACATTTGAAACTAGATTTTATTCTATATTTTTAGTTACTTCACCCTTTCTCTAGTGCCTTTCCCTGTCGCTCCACACACTGCTGGCTGAATCTTAGCCTAAGTATGCCTCTGGAGGTGGCGGTGGGGCTCTCTTCTTGGTGCTCAGCTTTCTGCCTGCTGTTTGACTTCTGCTTGGGTGTGCTGTGGTGGCAAGGGCAGAAGTGTGGCTAGTGGGGAGGGGTCTTGTCTATGTTCACCTCTCTGCCATTGCGACCCCACTCCATTATTTCGCACACAGTGCCCCCACTCCATCGTTCCGCCCACTGCACATCCTCACTCGGCTTTTCTCTCTTCTCTCACCTAAATCGGTTGCTTGCCAGCCCTTTCTCCTAGAGGCTAAAGAAACGCTTTCCTGGGCATATTCCTTATTGCAATACACACATTGATTTCTTCTTAACTGAGTTCTCATTTTTTTTCTTGAATTTTATTTCTGTCTTAGGTATAAGTCTGGCCGGACTAGGGAGATGTATCACCCTTTCTGTATTGAACAAGTTTTAGCCATTGTAGTGGATCTAATGTTAAATTTAGCCATTAATTAATGTATGGAAACTGATCGGGACAGCCTGGATTCCTAGTTATTATATTGCAGACTTCTTTTACTATTTGGGGATTAAAAGTCCCAGCTTTTGGTCATTTAACCCTGAAAGTTGGCCATTGTGATTCACTGAGAGTGCAAAGCCTTCTCTTAGACCAGTTAATTCCATACCCACAGTTGTCTTCATAAACTTCTTGAAAGTGCTTTAAAAGACAACCTAATGGGGTCTTCTGTGAACTGGCCCCTCTTCCCATATTTAATAGCCAAGGTTACTGGTTACAAAATTAAAACTACTTAAGAAATATCCAGAAATTAGTGCACCAATAAAAACAAAAAGATAAGACAGATAAATAACTAGCTCCCAGAATAAAAGGTGTTTGACTACAGAGATATTAATTATTACACAAGACAAGGTGAAGAAACCAAGAGAAGAGAATAATTTCTTTCACAGGAGAAACCTAACAGGGCACCCTGAAGCTAATTTGAGAACAAAGAGAATAATAGTTCACCACTTAAGATTGTTTTTTAGTCAGAAGCTTCCAATTTTGACACAGAAGACATAATCTATGCTTTAAAACAGACACATTTAGACAATAAACAAAGGACTTATACACACATGCACAAGCACATTTTCATAGATGAGAGATGGGCTCCCCATTGTGGCCACTTAGGTGTTCACAGGCCGTGACCCTGCAAGGACTTTAAACTTAAACCTGGGAATTTTTTATACAAAAGTAAGGAGAACAAAGAAGAATGAGATTTTGAAAAATAGAAAGGTGTCTTAACTCAGGTTTTTTCTTTTGAGAGCATACCATAACTAGCTGCCTCTGGAAGTTTGAGGTCTTTACTCTGTCCTTTTTAGTTATTTTTTCATAGTACAACTAAATGCATCCAGAGAATCCTAATTAAGACCAATGGATCTCCTACTGACGTCTCAGTCTCTGGAAGGTCCACAACAGGGTTAGATTCAACTCAGTAATGCCGGGAAAGTGGCTTTACCTACATACTTCCGAAGTTACAACTCAGTATAAGCAACAATTTTGCTTTTACCTACAAAATTCCAGAGGTACAACTCAGCAAAACAAAAGATTTATTTCACCTACAATTTTTCAGAGTTCAGCTCACCAAAGCAGCTTTGAAGGCCCTACTTACATCACCAGAGTCACATTTCCAGAGTCACACCTCAGTGAAGCCGCCAAAGTACATACATTCTAGTACCAAACAAATTTGACTAGTACCAGTCACAGACAGAAAAGCAAAAGCAATAGTTTAGAGGAAAGCCAGAAAATTTAGTAAAGTCAGAGAGTTGCTTTACCTACCTCCTTTATTTCTCTGCCAAATTGTCTAAATTGTTGAATTTGGAAACCAAGAGGTGTCTACCGGAGGACTGTTTGGACCCACAGGAAGACCAGGAGCTCTGAAAACATGTCATGTGGCATGCCTCTCCTCGAGATTCAAGTGCGACTGGGCAGCCTCGTGGAGAGACCAGCCGATTCGAGTGCCTCTACCAGGTGATGCGAAATACCATAGGCTCCACGTTAGGCACCAAATGTTATAAAGTAGCAATTCCACAATTCCACGTGTTTTTGTAGAGACACCAAGTCCAGATAAATTTTGAAGAGTTTTATTAAAGGAGGAAATTTCTTAAATATGTTGGCTGCATATAGCTTATATGGGGCAGCAGTCTCAAATCGTGTGTGTCTATAATATTTTAGGGGCTGGTTATATACCCTTAAGTATATATGGTGGGGAAAAAGCCTGACATTATGGTATAAGCTTTGTTATCACCTACACAGGTTTGAAAAAAAAAATGAAGGGGGGATGGGACACAATTCATTAGCAAGTTTATAACATTCATCTATAGCGGTGTTTCCCAACGTGGGGCCCACACCCCACAGGGGGGCAATTCAATAGTTAAGGGGGGCAATTTGAAAATGGACTCGACACGACTTTAACTCTTTCGCCCCGGGCCATTTAAATGCAATGCTAGATATCGGTGCCAAATTTAACAAAAAATACAATTCTTAAATAATTGCGGTAAATAATTATTAAGTATAATTTCAATTGATGAGACCAAAATATCAACTGGGTGATTGGCATTGTCAAGTAAACTTCATCCTGGGTTCACCGCGGAGCATGCCATCTGCCAAGGGAAACCCCGGACGTTTTAAAAACTCACTAAACAACGCAGTTATTTTCACCTAATTGGCCCATCACAACTTCTGTAGTGTTTCGCATCATTCAGTTGGTGTTAATTTGAAATAAGTGTCAGTCAAAACTGTTGTAAAAGCTCGTCGATTTAATAAATATACATATATATTGTATATTGTATAGATATAATTGGTAAGTATTTGATTTTATTTTTATCAATATTAAACTCTTTATTAAGTACTTCTTTCATCGGGGCTAGAAAGTACTAATATTTTATAAATATTATTGGGGTTATAATAGTGCATGCATGAGAATTTTAATTTTAGAAGCATACTTTCCAGAAAATTTTGTCAAGTGGAAAAAATATAGATACCTTTTGATTTGCGATGGTAGTGTAGTAAATGTGTTATATACATTTAAATAAATATAAATTTTTAGTATACGTTTACTCTATGTCACATTGAATATATTTTAACACATATTATAATATTAGTTTTTAATTGATCTTATTTTTATTTCTTATAGCCCATAGTAAAATGAGTGGTGAAAGCAAGAAAAAAAATCGTCAATATTCAGAGGAATATTTAAAATTTGGGTTCATACCCTCTGTTCACGATGAGTGGATTCCTTTTTGTCTTTTATGCCAGCAATGAATCAATGAAACGAGGTCATCTTGAGGTGCATTTGAAGGCAAAACATAGTGCTCCTATTAATTCAGATTTGAGTTACTTTAAAAGTTTAAAGAAAAATTTTGAAAAAAGAACAACATTAAAGTCTCTATTTACTGCTCATACTTCAACTAATAATCATGTTCTTGAGGCTAGTTATCAAATTTCTTTATTCATTGCTAAAACTGGAGAAAATCACACTATAGGAGAGAATTTAATAAAACCATCAATATCAGCATTTCTTTTTTTTTCTTTCTTTTTTTCTTTTTCTGAAGCTGGAAACAGGTTGAGACAGTCAGACAGACTCCCGCATGTGCCCGACCGGGATCCACCCGGCACGCCCACCAGGGGGCGACGCTCTGCCCACCAGGGGGCGATGCTCTGCCCATCCTGGGTGTCGCCATGTTGTGACCAGAGCTACTCTAGCGCCTGGGGCAGAGGCCACAGAGCCATCCCCAGCGCCCGGGCCATCTTTGCTCCAATGGAGCCTTGGCTGCGGGAGGGGAAGAGAGAGACAGAGAGGAAGGCGCGGCGGAGGGGTGGAGAAGCAAATGGGTGCTTCTCCTGTGTGCCCTGGCCGGGAATCGAACCCGGGTCCCCCGCATGCTAGGCCGACGCTCTACCGCTGAGCCAACCAGCCAGGGCAATATCAGCATTTCTTAAAACGGTTCTTGAAAAAGATGACAAAGATGTAAAAGCTATGCCGCTCAGTGACAATGCTGTTAGCAGAAGAATAGACAAAATGGGTGAGGATATTGAAAAACAACTTATTGAAAAGGTGAAAACAAGAAAATTCTCCTTGCAAATGGATGAATCAATTTTGAGAGACAGTGAGGCAGTATTGATAACCTTATGTAAGATATATTGATAAAGGACATTTTGCTGAAGAAATGTTGTTCTGTAAAAGATTAGAAAGCACCACTACCTCCAAAGATATATATAATAAGCTAAAAAACTACTTAGATGTCAATGATATACCAATGAAAAATATAACATTTTGTGCTGCAGATGGTGCTCCCAATATGATGAGCAAGAAAAATGGCTGCTTAAAATTGATGAAAGATGCGAATCCAGAAATGATTCTTGTGCATTGTGTTATTCATAGGGAAAACTTGGTAGCTAAAAACATCTCGCCTCTTCTGAATGAAGTATTACATACAGTAATAAAGTGTGTTAATGCTATTAAAGCTCGTGCCAAATGTGAGTGTCTTTTCAAGCTATTTTGTGAAGAACAAAATGAAGACCATGTGAGACTTTTACTTCATACTGAAGTAAGATGGCTATCTAAAGAAAACTGTTTGAAAACATTTATGGAACTGTTTGATACTCTTAGTGATTTTTTAATCGACAAACCTGAAATGAAGTATCTGTTAACAATAGATGGTAAAGCATTTGTGAGTTATTTAGCCGATATCTTTGAAAAACTAAATATATTAAGTAAGCAACTTCAAGGAACAAATAAAACTCTTGTCGATGCAAAAGCAAAGATATTTGGTTTCATTACCAATATTGAGTTATGTCTGAAACATATAAACAACAAAAACTTTAAACAGTTTCATTGGCTCCAAAAATGTGAAGTAACTGATACTGCTTTACTTGTTATTGTCAATCATTTGAATATTCTATCGGCTGATTTAAAAGAAAGATTTTCTGATTTAAAACAAATTGATTTCCCAACATGGATGATGCAGCCAATGTTAGTGGACTTGTTTGATATATCAAATATGCAGTATCAAGAAGAACTCGCAGAATTGCAAAACGATGAGTCAGTTAAAGCTTTATTTAATATCAAAGGAGTGATGGCATGGCTTTGTGAGGTAAGAGAAATCAAATACCCAAATTCAACCAAATGTGCAAGAAAACTATTGCTACCGTTTCCATCTTCATTTTTAGCAGAATGTGGATTTAGTGCTGTAAATGATTTACTGGTAAAAAAAAAGAAATCGGCTGGATATAACACAACGTGGAGACTTGAGACTAAAGCTAACCAAATTGGAACCTAATATAAAATCTCTGTGCAGCAAGCATCAAGCACAAGGATCACACTAAATTAAAATAATAAATTAATATGGAAAAATCTGTATTAAAATTATTTGGAATTTAAATTTCTGTTTTTCATTATATGTTTTGAAATTTTACTTACTGTGTTTTGTTAACAATTTCATAGTGATTTCTTCCTAGGACCTATCATTTATGTTTATTAAGTGAACAAATCAATTTATTTTTTTTCAAATTAATTTTTTAATGTTAAAAATTATGTATGTTACATAAAAATTTTAGAAAGGTTAAGGTGGGGCATGGCACAAAAAAGGTTTGGAAACACTGGTCTATAGGGTTTACAAAAATATTTTTGCATATTAAAATTTACAAGGTAACAGTTACTTTACATACTAAAAGACATTTCTATAATTTTAGTGTTCATTTGTTATTCCTTTGTTTAGAGATACATATATTAACTACATGCTTACAGGAGGGGAGAGGCAGTTTCCATGGGGACAAATGACTGTAAATGGTGCATTAATATAAGAAAAGGTTTTTAAAAAAATTATTTCTTTCTGCACCTGGCTAGCTATTTACTCGTTTTCCCATAAGTGTGTTAAAACGTCAGATAATGCAAGTCTCCTTCCCCTTTCCATTTACAACACAATGCCATCGGCCATCTTGGTTTTATGCTAATCACATAAGTAAAAAGATTATTTACAAAATCTCTTTGTATGCCTAGCCTAAATTAATGAAATGTTTTTTAAGCTTCCAAAAATATTCATATTAATTTTTTAGCTTTTGGTTGAAGCTTTTGGACAACAGGTGTGTTGGGCAGATAAAATGTATTATGCTCACTTTGTTAAAGATTACGCTGCCCACGAGGAGGCCGTCGCCCAGATGATATTAATGTGTGTTGGGGTGGGCTAAAGGCAGGCAGAATCCTTGTAGCCTGGGGCTTGGTTTTGGAATTAAGCCTTTCCTACCCTTTTTGATGTGGGGCGGTACAATCCAATCATGCCTCAGAGAAGTGACTTTGTAGTAGAGACTTTCCTATTTTGTATATTGGATTAAAGGTTGTGAAGCTACACTATAAAATGGGGGCAGAACGAGAGTTTGCGGTTCTTGGTTCCTGAGATTATCTTCAGAGGAGAGAGAAGAGCAGAGAGCAGAAGGAGGCCACGTGGAGTAGGCCAGGAGAAGCAGCCAAGATGGTGGAGTGCTGAGTGAGATGCCAGTTTGTGTAGAGTTTGTATCTGGGATAAGGAAGGAGATGGGGAACTGAGGAGAATAAGGCTGGTGAGCTATTACCTTTGATTCTAGGAAATTCGGATAAATCAGTAGCTTTGTGAGCACTGAATGTGATTGGGTTTTGGAGCCCAGCGTGTGTTTTTACTTGCCTGCTGGGTGCAAGCTAGGATTAAAGATGAAGGCCCATCAGTTCTTGGCTCCATTGTTTCTTTACCGACTGTCCGAATCGAAAGCGAACCTGCATGGGCTGGGCTGCTCTGATGGTGGCCCTAGCCCTGACTACTGGCTTTACAAGGTGGAAGCTCAGTGTCTACAAATGCCACCAGCTTGAACCCACTGGAAAGTTCTTAAATAAAGTGTGCTATTGGCTGCAGCAACAGGATTTCTGCTTTGATACACTCTTATTTTCCATATTCAAATGTCTATATAGTTTTTGAGACATTGGTTTTTCTCTGACTTTAATTAGTTGTTGGATTCAGGAGGAGGAGTTTATTTTCACCTTATTTAGCTTTTTTTGTTGTAAAGTACTAAATCCACAATTCTGCGGGTTTTCAGAGACACCAAATCTAGATAAATTTTGAGGAGTTTTATTAAAGGAGAAAATTTATTAAATATGTCAGCTACATATAGCTTACAGAGGGCAGCAGACCCAAATTGTGTGCATCTATAATAATATAGGTGCTGTCCCTGGCCGGTTGGCTCAGCGATAGAGCGTCGGCCTGGTGTGCAGGGGAGCCAGGTTCGATTCCCGGCCAGGACACATAGGAGAAGCGCCCATTTGCTTCTCCATCCCCCCTCCTTCCTCTCTGTCTCTCTCTTCCCCTACCACAGCCAAGGCTCCATTTGAGCAAAGATGGCCTGGGCATTGAGGATGATTCCTTGGCCTCTGCCCCAGGCTCTAGAGTGGCTCTGGTTGTGGCAGAGCAATGCCCTGGAGGGGCAGAGCGTCGCCCCTGGTGGGCGTGCCAGGTGGATCCCAATCGGGCGCATGCGGGAGTCTGTCTAACTGTCTCTCCCTGTTCCCAGCTTCAGAAAAATACAAAAAAAAATTATATATATAGGT
The DNA here is from genome assembly GCF_036850995.1 of Saccopteryx leptura. Lineage (NCBI taxonomy): Eukaryota > Metazoa > Chordata > Mammalia > Chiroptera > Emballonuridae > Saccopteryx > Saccopteryx leptura. The sequence goes on along the minus strand of NW_027095697.1, from coordinate 121,204 downwards.
GCTGGTTATATACACTTAATTATACATGGGTGGGGAAAAATCCTGACATCACAGCATAAGCTTATAACCTTTGTTTTCTCCTATACAGGTTTGGAAAAAGGATGAGGGGGAGAATGGGACAAAATTCATTAACAAGTTTATAACATCTGTCTATATAATTCATAAAAGGATGCTTCTACACATTAAAACTTACAAGGCAACACAATGGGAAAATTGTCACTTTACATATTAAAAGACATTCCTATATTTTCTAGTGTTATTTGCTATTCCTTTGTCTAAAGATACATATATTAACTACACACTTTTCAGGAGGGGAGAGGTAGTTTCCATGGGAACAAATACCTGTAATTGGTCCATTAATATAAAGTTTATTTTAATTTTTTTCTTACTACGCCTGGAAAGCTATTCACTTGCTTACTTATAGGTGTGAGGGGAGGTCAGAAAATCCAAATTTCCTTCCCTCTGCATTTACAATACAATGCTATTGGTAATCCCGGTATGATGCTAATCACACAAGTACAAAGATCATTTACAAAATCTCTCTGCATGCATAGCCCAAATTAATAAAATATTCTTTAATCTCCTTAAAATATTAATATTAATTCTGTAGCTTTTGGTACCTTACAACTATCCCTACTGTTTTTATTTTCTAAATCGAATAATTTACTTAATTTAATGAAGAGCATGAAGCTGTTGTGTAGAAGATATTAACTTATAACATGTAATAGATATTTAAGAAACAGCACTAATAGCAATACAGTTCACTAAAGAAACAAATACTACTGATTGATTTTCTAAAAATTGTACAAATCTTTTGCAACTTACATAAAATTAATTGGCTTTTATATCAATTTACTTTTTGTCAGAACTTTTTAACCTTTAGTGACAATTAATTGACTTTTTTTTTTACCCTAGTTTCCCTTTTCCTAAAGTCTAATTAAAAGAAAGTTCTTAGTAAGTTTCTTCATGCATTCACCATACGTAAACCAACCAGCATTTGGTTTGTGGTTGAAGTAGAGCATGCCATCCTTGTACCTTAGCAGCAGTGGGAGTGGTCAGGATCATGGTGTGTGGGCCCATCCTCGTGAGAGTCAGTCCTTGAGTGATGTACTTGATCTTCTGGTAATTCTGGAAGCACCTCTTGAACAGTCTTTTGAACAGTTTGCTGAGTAACCTGTAAATCTTGCAAGTAGTTAAGGAAAGAGTGGTTACATTTCTTTTACTACTTGATTCATGCATTTTATTTGCCCTGAACCTTTGGGTACCTGTGGGCACAATGTAACTTCAAATTAGTTTCTAATTTATGTTCGGTTTCTTTTCTACTAGCTTTGAGACTGTAGACACAAATGCAGGTCCAATATAAGAAAGGGCAAGATAAATCTGGAAAGAACCATATACAGCAATTTCCTAACAATTGTCAATTATTTTATTAAAGTGTATTTCTAAATGTTTACTTGGGAAAATTCATTTTTCTTGGTAAAATCTTTTTCTAATTGGTTTTGAATAAACCTTTGGCAATAAGGATCCCAAGACCCTACTGGTTTTGGGTGGCATCTTTCTATCTATTTGAATTCTTATGTCCAGATTTTGAGGCAGACTGGAAAAATATAAAATAAACAAAGTTCAAATAGGTAATGTTAACAAATACTATAAAAAGCATCTTAATACAATAAAAATGACTAAAGCCTGTTAGATTATTAAACAAAGCAAAGTTTTAACTAATATAACAGGATCCAAAATAAAATTGTTACAGTCACAAATGTTCTTAACATGTTAATGTAATTTCACTGAATCTATGTTGACACCATTGTTGCTTTATATTATTTACAAATGAACCTAATTTCTATTTTAGTCTGAGAAATGTCCTAAATAGCATGAGTCATTCATATTCAGGAAAAGTATACAAGGCACTGGAACTGTAGTCACATTTCTACACTTTGCAGCTAGAGTCTAAGTCCTAATAATTAATGTTTCTAGCTGGAATTAGGAGCAGGTCCCAGCCTACAATAGGCATGGTGCAATGAGAAAAGAGAAATAAAGGAGACACTATACATTAAACAAAGTGACACAAATTAGACTGTTAATACCCACAGTAGAGATCTTCGAGGGATAAATAAAACAACTATTCAGGCAAGGCATAGTAAATATCCCTCGTGTTTACAAGAAATGAGATCAGTTTTACCTGCTACTTGGAAGAAATACCTCAGGCTCGTAAATGGTGTTGTGAGATGGGGCCAGTAGCCTTGGGCACCTTTTAGCCTTCAATGGTAAGTCCGAGTAGGCTGGGTAAGGTCAGGTCACAGGTAGCTGGATTAGGGTTGGAAGAGACTGAACCCTCCCTTCATGGAGCAAGGGGGCAGCTTACCTTCTTGTGTCACTTTTTCTCTCTGCAGAGGTATGTATGTATCCTGGTGGGGCTGAGACCTGGCAGACCTCAGCTCAATGACCTTTCTTTCCACTTTTGAAGCAGGGCCCTGACAAAATCTTATGAAGCCCCTTTGAGACATTGGAGCCTTTAAGGGTATATTCCAGAAGCTGTTATTTTCCTGATCTCTTTGGGCTCCACTTGCCTTTTCTGTCTCCTTTATTGGTCATTATAGACCTTAAAAGCCATGCTCAGAAGATCTCACTGAGGGACTTGAGGGCCCTTTTCTGTCTATATAAACTCTTGAAAAAAGACAAAAGCAGGCTTATTAGCTGGATAAAATCAGGAGAATCAGGTTTTGGTGTCTCCTTTAGAATTCGAAAATCTTTTGGCTGCTGAATAACTCAGTAAATTAGCATTCAAAAGAATTTTTAAACAAAGAGCATGATAAAATAGATTCACAGGAGTTCCACTATATGACTCCTTTCCTTATATTACTTAACGTTGAACAATATTGTTGCCAAATGATAATAAACTAAATATTACATAAAAAAGACATTATTAACAACTTCTAATATTTAAACTAAGATTTCAGTATCACTAGGCTATAAAACAAATAAAAATTTACAAATGGCCTTTGAAATATCATATAGTTTTAACATGGAAATACTTTTTAAAAAAAATAGTGGGGGAACAATAAGTCACCACTCCTAACCTAGTGGTTGGAAAACCTATTAGTTAATAGAGCCAATTACTAACAGTACAAGAACTAAATTTTCTTTTAAGACCCAAATTTTAAATTAGAATTATATATGTAGGCATCTTCCCTATTGAGGCAGTGCTCACACTTGGCTCTTCATTTGAGAGCTATTCCTAAGAGTACTAAAAGTCCTATGTGACCTGTGAGCTCTTGGCAAATGGCAGTTTGCCAACCTGGGTTCTTAGGAGAGGAGGAAAGGAGGAGGCATCCGACATGCCTGTTCCTCTTTGCACATCCCAAGGGCTGACTGAACCCTAGCCTGGCCAAGCACAGGATGGCAGCAGCAGCGAGGCTCCAGGCTCATTTCCAAAGTGGCGCCCATCCTTCTCAGGGCTCCCATTCTCTTCTCTTTCACTGCAAGATTAGGGACATGATTTCCATGTGAGAGGGGTGTGGATGGGCGGGCATTTAGAACCAGCATTTCCAAAAAGCAAGCCGACTTTCATTTCCTCCCCCGAGGCAGTGGTTTACCTTTATTGCTTTTCTTACCAAAAAAAGCAGCAATTAAAAATACATTTTTTTATAAATTTACCTTTCTAACAGTGGGGTGCTTTTGCCTATATGAATTTTCCAATTTTTTCCTCAATTCCCTAAAAAAAATTTTTTTATAATTTTTACTATTTTGGCTAATGCAAAAGGTCTTCATTATGAACTGCATGCCTTCTACATAGCTGAGAGACTTGGAGAGACTTTAACATCTCCTTGGCCCTGTGGGAGAGTGTTGGAATTTTTCTCTAATTTTTTACCCCAGTGGAGGGCAACATGCTACTATCCCAACCTACAGAAGGGTTATTTCTAATAATTTAATTTTCTATAATCGTATTACTCATGATTGTATTACTCCTTTTGGAGCTGCAATTTAATTTAAGAAACTGCCAATTAACTAGCAAGGTTCACACCTATGATTTAACTTCTAAATGCTATTTCTCTCCTTTAACATTTTCTAAAGCAAAGTTTTAATTTTTAATACTATTCCTACCCTGTTTTTTTCAAATGGGAAAAACCGCTTTTGGTCTGTAGGTTGATATTTGAAACTAGTCTCCATTCTATATTTTTAGTCACCTTACCCTTACTTTATTGCCTTTCCCCGTCACTCTGCACAGAGCAAGCTGAACCCTAGCCTAACCATGCATTTGGAGGCAGCAGTGGGGCTTGCCTTCTGCCTGGGTGCACTGTGGTGGTGAGGGCAGGAGTGCCACTAGGAAAAGGCATGTCCACGTTCGCCTCCCCACAGCCTCGGCCGAACTTCATCGTTCTGCACACCGCGCGTCCCTGCTTGGGTTTTCTATTCCTCAAACTGCCTATTTGCTAGTCTTTCGGCTCTAGAGTCTGGATAAACACTTTCAATTTGTGGAATTCTCTTTTCTTTCTCCCCCATGGCTGCTCGTAATATGGAACATTTATTTTTCCAATGGCCCTCTTCCTTACAATAAGAACATTGATTCTTTTCTTGCTGAGTCCTATTTTTTCCTCAATTTTCTTTCTTCTCTATTTTGCTTTTTTGGTGATCCCTCACCCTTAAAAAGTTTGTCTGTTGAAGTGCTGCTACTATTGCCTTAGTTATTCTTTTATCCTGTTTCAAACTCAAATCTGTCCTGACTAGGAATACGTGGCACCCTCTTTGTATGGAGCAAGCTTTTAGCCATTGAGTGGATTTATTTTTAAATTTAGCCATTGATCAACATATGGAAACTAATCAAGACAGCCTGGATTCCCAGTTACTATATTCCAGACTGCCCTTACTATCTGGGGATTAAAGGTTCCAATTAGTAGCCACTCAACCTTGAAACTAGGCCATTCTGATTCACAGAGAGTGAAAAGCCTTGTTTTGGATCATTTAATTTTATATTCATGGTTGTCTTCTAAGGTTCTTGAAAGTGCTTTCAAAGACAACCGAACAGGGTCTTTTGTAAAGTGGCCCCTCCTCACTTATTTAATTGGTGGCCAAGGCCACCAATTACAGAATTAAATCTAGTTCAGAAGAATCCAGAAATAAGTGCACCAGTAAAGCAAGAAACGTAAGACAGATAATTAACAAGCACCCAGAATAAAGGGTATTTGACTGTAGAGGTATTAATTATTACACAAGACAAGGGGAAGAAGCCAACAGAAGAGAATTATTTTCTTCAGAGGAGAAAGCTAACAGGGTGCTCCGAAGCTCATTTGAGAACAAAAAGAGAACAACGGTTTGCCACTTAAGATTGCTTTTTTTCAGAAGTTTCTAATTTTGACACAAAAGACCTAAGCCAGGCCTTAAAACAGATACATTTAGACATTAAACAAAAGACTTACACACACACACACACACACACACACACACTCACATGAGTGCACCTTTATAAATGAGGGAAGGGCTCCCCCTCGTGGCCTCTCAGGTGTACACAGGCTGCATCCCTGCAAGGACTTTAGACTTAAACTCAGGAATTTTAGACAAAAGTAAGAAAAAGAAATACTGAGATCTCAACAAACACAGAGAAGTCTCTGGAAGTTAGGGGCGAGATTAATCCAGGTTAGCTCAGCCTCCACTTATTCAGTGCAATGCGAGACTGACTAATCCCGGATGGACTCAACTTCCACCATGTCCTCCCAAAGATAGAAACAATTGTCCCCACTTCTGGCATTTAACTGACAGCCCTACTAGATACCTCCAGAAGTCCTGGGCCAGATGAAGTTCCTGCTAATACCTCTCTTAGAGAAACTGATGTCTCTGAAGACCTGCTGCAGAACTACTGGACCTGATACACTCGGTTCCTATTAATGTCCATCTAAGGTACCAGCAGATATTCCTGAGAGCCTGAAGCGGGAACCAGTCCCCAACAATCATCCGTTTAAATTATAACCAGATGTTCCCCAGCAAAACCCAAAGCTGGACTACTAAAACTCCCCACTGATGTCTTGCTATTGGAGAGTGTACTGCAAACATATGACCATGTCTGATCTATTTTCTCATACCCCAAAACAGAAAGAATATAGACTAGTTACAAACAGCAAAGTAACTTTGAAAGCCCTACCTTCTCCACTGGAGTTTTACATCTTCAAAGTCACAATTCAGCAAAGCCTCAAATCCACTTTACCTACTTCTAGTCCGAAACAGAAAAGTGAAAGCAAGAGTTCATAAAAAAAAAACCCAGAAAATTCAGTAAAGTAAGAAGAGTTTCTTTCCCTACTTCCTCAAGTTCTCTGCCAAATTATCCAAATTGTCGAATTTGGGAACTGAGAGGCATCTACAGTACTGTCCAGACCCCACAGGAAGACCGGGAGCCCTGAAAACACTTCAAGTGGCACCTCTCTTTGAGATTCCAGCAGGACCGGGCAGCCTCCTCGAGAGACCAGCCGATTAAAGGTGCCTCTACCAGGTGATGTGAAACAGCATTGGCCTTGTGTGGGAGCCAAATGTTATAAAGTACGCAATCCACAGTTCTGTGGGTTTTCATAGAGACACCAAATCCAGATAAATTTTGAGGAGTTTTATTAAAGGAGAAAATTTCTTAAATATGTCAGCTGCATATAGCTTACATGGGGCAGCAGTCCCAAATTGTGTGCATCTATAATATTATAGGGGCTGGTTATATACCCTTAATTATACATGGGCAGGGGAAAAGCGTGACATTTCGGCATAATCTTATAACCTTTGTTTTCTCCTACACAGGTTTGGGAAAAGGATGAGGGAGGGAATGGGACACAATTCATTAGTAAGTTTATAACATCTGTCTATAGGATTCATAAAAATACGCTTCTATACATTAAAACTTACAAGGCAACACAATGGTGAAAATGTCACTTTACATATTAAAAGCATCCCTATATTTTCTAGTGTTCATTTGCTATTTCTTTGTCCAAAGATACATACATTAACTACACACTTTAGGAAGGGAGAGGTAGTTTCCATGGGGACAAATGCCTGCAAATGGCCCATTAATATAAGGAAAGGTTTAAATTAATTTTTCTCTTCCTATAACTGGCTAGCTATTCACTTGCTTCTTTATAGGTGTGCAGGAAGGTCAGAGTCCAAATCTCCTCCCCTCTGCATTTACAATACAGTGATATCGGCCATCCTGGTATGATGCTAATCACACAAGTACAAAGATTATTTACAAAATCTCTGCATGCCTAGCTCAAATTAATGAAATGTTCTTTAAGCTTCCTAAAGTATTAATATTAATTCTGTAGCTTTTGGTACCTTACAACATTTTCTTCTGTGAGGCATGATAACTGTCAAGCTTTTTACTTGTAAGACCAGAAACCAGAAGTCTTGCATTAGTCGCCTTTTATCTCTTGGCTTCTTGTTTCCTATTTGTAAAATAAAAGGATCAGATCACTTTGTGGTGCCAAAATTCTCCTCTAGCTCCAGCATTCTGTTCATTCCATAAGCACAGATTTGAGTGAATGACAGTGCCAATTTATGACATTTGCTATAATTCTACAGGTAGACCTGCAGGTGGACAAAGAGAGGAACAGTCTTTTTGAGTCCTCACTTGATTACATTTATTAAATACAAAAATTTCAGAAGTCCAAGAAATTCAACATTGTGGAGCTAGTAAGTTCCATGTATTCTTTAATGCTCTAAAAATATTTTCCAAATGCTTGGTAAATGCGGAGAACTTTGATCGTAAACCTGGGATCTCAAAGTATGTGAATGTGCATAATTTTGATGTATCTCTCTCTTTCCTCCCCCATTTTTTTCTCTCTAGCTATTTGTTTTTCTCTTTATTTTTTTCTCTCTTCCTCTTTCCCTCCCTGGATCTCTCTATCACCCTTCTTTTAATCTTGTTTTTCTTCTTTCCATCCTGCCATGCTTTCATAAAGCCTTTGAAGTGCCCATCATATACCAGGCACTGTGCTAGGAACTCATATTCCTGCACTCAATGACTTCCCATTCTACTATTTTTACTTCTGTCTTTTTAACTTTTTTAATTTAAATCTCTTTAATTTATTATAAAATATGATGTGCTTTGATTTGACAATTATATTAAATTTTAACAACTTTTTTATTATAAAAATGTATTTTTTGCAGAAATGCTAGAAAAAATTATAAGAAAAAAACAAATTTCTCAAATAGAGATAATTACTGTTAATACTACATTTTCATCCCATAGTCTCTGTGTACCTATACTATTTCTCTATGTATATGTACTGAGGTAGAATGGGTGTGTGTACATCTGTGTGCATAGATGTGCATTGCACATGAGCATATCTCTCTGTGTCAATGTGTGTCTGTTATTTGTGTATATCTGTATGTGTATACTTATAGATACATGAATTACAACTGCTCTCTTGCTGTTCCACTTGGCTGCCTGACCCCACGCTTAATTACTGGACAGTTGCCTCTGGGACAAAGGAATTCCTGGAAGCTGCTCAATCACCCCAAAAAGGAGTATTCCAGAAAGCCCAACATACCAGCACACCCTTGCTCGAGGCTATCCCCAAACCTAGAAAGTTTTACCTCAGTCTGTTCCAGGGGCCCTTCATCCTGGAGAAGTGCCCTGGCAGGTCTTTTTCCTCTAATAAAGCCTGCACATCTGATGTTCGAGTGCTGTCTCATTCTTACATATACAAATGACTATTTATTCACTTATCCAATAAATACTTATTGTACTTTTGTTATGTGCTGGGCACTGTGCTCGACACTGGTTGTCTATAGTGAATGAGACAGACACACTTTCTGTCTTTATGAATACTACGCTGTCATAAAGTAGACAGAGGGAATAAAAATATACATGAATAATATAATTATCAGTTGTGACAAAAACGATTTGGCAGTGCAATGTCTTTGGTTTCAGTTTTGATGGATGGTGGTGAGGTCCAATATCTCAGATTCTTGGAAGGTTGAACTGAAGCCAAAGTCTCAGTCCCTTAGCAATGCGTGTCCTCATCTAGCTATAAAACTGAGAAAATTTACAAGTGACAAAACAAATACCCTGGGAGGTGTTCTGTGACCAAAAGAACCTAGCTTGTAAGTGGTGACCCTGGCTTGGATAACTTCTGAAAGCCCCCAGCTTAGGGGGTCTCTCAGTCTGGACTGCTAACATGGCACAAGAAAAAGTGCACATTAGAAAAGAGGCAACTTTGTGCTAAACTATTAGAAATAGGTTTTATGCCCCTGTCAAGAGCAAAGAAAAGACTTTTGGTGTTGTCACAACAGCAGACTGGATTATTATTTTAAAAATTACCTTAGGTTTTTTTCACATACTTTTATTTTTCCCAAAAGACAATGGCTTTCTCTCACCAGAGAGCTTAGTATTTTAGAGCATCACACCCATACAATAATGTCATAGGTTTGATCCTGGGTCAGGGCACATACAAAAACAGATTGGTGTTTCTGACTGTCTGTCTGTCCCCCCCCACACACACTGCCTTCCTCTCTCTAAGATTAATAATTAAAATATTTTTAAAAATGTAAAAAATGACAATGGCTTTTTTTGTTGTTGTTGCAGCTTAAATTGTATGGAGGAATGAATTTTTTTTTCAAAATCTTATCCAAAGTGGAAAAAAACTGGTAAGGTCATAAAGTAGCATATTTCCCCATGTATAAAATGCCTCTATGTATAAGACACACCTTAATTTTGGGGCCCAAAATTTGAGAAAAAGATAACAAATGTGAATATGTTTCTAACTACAGTTAGAAAATGATTTCCACATAAAGATGATAAAAACCATTCTTTTTCAGGTCTTTCGCAAATCAAAGTAGAAATTGACTCAAGGGTATATTGTGACAACATGGCGGCATTTCCCATCACAGGTGATGGTAGGGTAGCTCCCAGTACAGACACTAACACAACACGTGCTGCTGAGCACCTACCGAGCAAAGGGCCTTCACCCACACTAAAAATGCCCGGGAACAAAAATTTTCTATACAACACAGAAGAGAAGCACTGCTTTATGAGAAGGATGAAAACTCCCTAACACAAACAGCATGTCCTCTGGCATCCTACACCTAAAGGGAAACCTCTCTTCAACAACCAACACAGAGACTGACCCCTAAACAACACCAACAAAGATAAAACCTCCCATCTTCCAAACACTCAGTACAAGTGTCCTACGCTCAGGAGACACCCAAGATAACTCGGGAGTCGACACCTTTTCCCTGAAGTGGCACATGATCCATCTTTTACAATACCGTGAGCCTGCACGGTCAAGCAGTGGCTAAAGTGTCGACCTGCAAAGGCTGAGGTCTCTGGTTCCAAACCCTGGGCTTGCTGGGTCAAGGCAGAAATGAGAAGCAACAAGTTCATGCTTGCTGTTCCTACCACCCTCTCTCTCCTCTCTCTAAAATCTTAAATTAATTCATTGATAATATACCTGTAACAAAAATAATCTTCAACAATCACCACCTTTCTCACATACAAAAAATTAATAGTGAAAATATAAAAAAATAATCTCTATGTGGCAAATAACTTCAACAGACATAACTTCTCCATCAAACCCAATCAAGGTAAAACTAAGATATTCTCCAAGAAGGCTTCAAACTTCTTAAAAACTGATCCTACTGAATGAAGAACCAACTTCCTACACATTTCGATGCACTAACACTGCTTAAAGTCTCTAGGACTCTCCTAACCCTCCCTCTACAAACCTTTCATGACAATTCATGACAGCATGGTCCTGTTTACATCTTTTCAAAGAAACATCTAAAAACAAAAAATAAAAACCCAAACATAATTCATTACTAAAGTTAAAAAACACTTTCAACACATAAATCGCTATACTGCTGTGTTCCTACCACTGCAGTTTCCAGAAATATTCAAAGCCAGGTTTCTGCATCAAGTCTCTAAACCAGGGGTCCCCAAACTTTTTACACAGAGGGCCAGTTCACTGTTCCTCAAACCGTTGGAGGGCCAGACTATAAAAAAAATCTATGAACAAATCCCTATGTACACTACAAATATCTTATTTTAAAGTAAAAAAGCAAAACGGAAACAAATACAATATTTAAAATAAAGAACAAGTAAATTTAAATCAACAAACTGACCAGTATTTCAATGGGAACTATGGGCCTGCTTTTGGCTAATGAGATGGTGGTGCCCCTTCCAGAAGTGCAGTGGGGGCCTGATAAATGGCCTCAGGGGGCCGCATGTGGCCCGCGGGCCGTAGTTTGGGGACCCCTACTCTAAACCAAAGCTGAATATGCCCCCCCAGGGCATATTTGCCCAATATGGCACCATTCTGTATTATCAACACTATAAGGAATGGTTTTTAGTTGCATTCTGTAAATACAAACAACAGATGCAGGAAAGATACTGCAATGCACAGCCATTAACCCAGGACAAACACTGACCCACCCAAAACATCCATAGAACCCAGAACACAAACCCTACTAGCTTACACCTACCTTTAGCTGTTCGATTCTTATTCACATGAAAACAGCCAGGAACTAGGCACATACCTGGACATTTACCTTACCAAAGTAAATTCATTGACATTTCATAGAACTAAAAATGACGATGGACAACACCTTCACAAAATAAAAACATGAACCACCCCAGGGGAGACATTTTGAAATGCAAAACCTGAAAACAGGACACAAAGCTTCCAAGACAAACGTTTGGAAAATTTCTATGGGGTGAGCTGAATAAAGGCTGACAGTCATTCTATAGAAAATAATACACCCACTGAAAACCTGCTTTAAAACCCACATGTATGATGCGAACTTCATACAAATGTACCCTACAACACTTAGAACGGCTGAGGGCAAAAGCAATGACAAAAAAGAACAGCGTTTCCTACCGTTGAGTTGTATGGACCCGGGAGTTTCCACTTTTCATGCATTTCACATCAATTCTGTAACAGAAACTCCCAATGACATGAATCACACCTACAACAAAAATTACAAAAATGTATCATTGAACTAGATGGAGAGCACCTCTCTCATTCACATACGGAAAGTCATTTCTTAAGAAACAATAGACAGCCCCCCCCCCTTCAAAATACTCAGCCATGAGAGAAAACACTTTACCTGAACGGAAGACTGAACGTCGCCTTCATAAACGATCCCCTCTGCTGAACATGATCTGTGCACCTGTGCTAACGTGTCATTCGCAGAGGTGTCCACACGGGGGCGCCGGGGCATCGCGAGGACGGCGATTTTAAAAGCAACCGTCTTCTACTCCACACCTGTGGTATCGGGTACAATTACAAAACAATTACAATGGACATATTCTAAAACTACTGCATTAAACTCCTTTCAGATTCCAGAAAGAATCCAAGCTTCTGCCTCACTTGTTTCTGCTTCAACCTTGACTGTGCCCCCAGGGCATACTCGGCCAAAACGGTTGCGTTTCACATGTGAACACGATGAGGATGACAGAGCAGTGGAGACAAAGAACAGGTGCTCCTGAGCCCCGGCGATACAGACGGCGTTCACCAAGGAGACAGAATGATCTGGGCCAAATGGTCACTACTACACCAAGACAAACCCGACTCTCCATGAAACAAAAACAGTCAAGTACAATACAAACGTCTGGGCATTTTGCATCCTGGATCACAAAGGCTGCCTCTCAACTACCCACATGGGAGCTCATACAGACAGAACGACACAGACAAAAGCACTCGTCTTCAACAATTCCGGAAGAATGCCTCAGGCTGAGAAGACACCCCACAACATCACAGACTCACAAAACATCTTACACCTTCAGACACTAAATCTCACATGGAGGAGCCAGACTGGGTCTCCCAAGGTCACTGCTTCTTCTCACGAACCATCATCCAGTCTTTAATAACTTTTTCTTCATATCCCATAGAACATGGGTTCCTACTCTTCCACGTTTTAACATTCACTCTCTGAACTTCCATTATTTTCCTTTGCTGAAATCATAAACAAATTCCTCTTTACAAATAGACTTCTTCATAAAACTTTTCATATACTACAAATCAAGGTTTGCTGCTACTCTCAAAGAGCTTCTTTTCCCCTACAAACTAAACCAGAGCATAACAAAACCCTGCAATCTAGAACCCTTGTCCTCTATCCTTACTCAAACTATACCACACCACATGTTACAGTCCAAAATTTACCCCAGAAAACCCTATCTTCTACTACACCATTCTTCTCATATTCTATTGCTATAACACATGCTGCCTCACCTTTCTCTCCAGGGTGGATACTCAAGTACACACAACTATCTCAGCGGCCTGGGATAGTTCTCTATCTCACAACTATCTGCAGCACCGAGAACTGTCTCTGGCACACAGCCTGACGAGGTAGACCTATCCTGGCCTTCAGCTGCACATCCAGGCCACAGGACCAAAGAATGAGCACCACATACATCGTAGAGGCCACATAGAACCCCCCTACACGTGCCTGCTGAGGGCAAAGACTGTGGAACACATGAGGACACTGAATCACGTGTGAACCACAAGATGTTTCAAAGCATCCTTGCTTTCTCATGACTCATGACAAGCTCTGTAACACGGCTTCAATGATATAACTGATCATCGATCACTCTAGTCTTTTCCTTTCCTACCTCCACTATCTACGGGTTCCTCTTTCAATGTTTACACAATAGCCAACTGATCTGAATGGCGCTCTGCTTGATTGCAAAATACTTCCTGTTCCTAGAACACCTTCCACCCAGATCCTTCATCTCCAATACTAACAACTCTCATCCTGTTTTCTTTCTTAACTTAAAAACAATTTTATATAAAATCCCTTCACAAACATGTCTATAAACTCATTCTCTCAGACTTTATGAAAATACCCACACCTTTAATAGTGCTATTGCCTTAGTTTCACTTCACCTATTAAAATACAAAATATAGGGGAACTATACAAAAAGCAATAAATGGAAGAAACCCCGACTCCATTGAATCATTCCTTATACCATATAGCTACCAAAATAAACCGCTGCGCTAACTCCTCATCAATTAACATAAACAACCTAATTCTTGGGTCTCATTAATACATGCTAATTCAAACACACATTATATATGACAAAGGGTTAGCTTCACATGAAAGAAAAAATTATAAAAACTTATTTCAGAACAACCCTATTCGAAACCCCGAGGTCACCACCTTGAGCACAGGCTCATCTGGTTTGAGCAAGGCTCACCAGCTTGACCCCAAGGTCACTGGCTACAGCAAGGGGTCACTCGGTCAGTTCTAGCCCCCTAGTCTAGGCTCATATGACAAAGTAATCCATGAGAAACTAACGTGCGGCAACAAAAAAGTGATGCTTCTCATCTCTCTCCCTTTCAGTCTGTCTGTCCCTCTCTCTGTCTCTGTCACAAAAAAAAATAAAAGAAAAAGAACCATAGGAGAAAATAAATGGCACCCCTACATCCTGCCATTCACTGAAATCACTTCCTTCTGAATGTTCATATCCATCCTCGACTCATAGAAAACCCTGCAGCTGCCTACGACATAAAGGAGCAAGACGTTAAAACAATCGAAAACAACAACCAGAAAACTTTTAGATGACATTAGATTCTAAGGCATAAAATGGTCCTACAAATTAAGAACACTGAGTCACTCTAATAAATTCAGTATACCGTGAAAGTCTACATTCCCATGCAATTCATAACGAAGTCCAATCCTATACCACCAGCCTAAAAAGCAAAATAGAAATATTCTTAGCTATAAAAGGAGATTCAACACACCTCTATGGAATGGCAAAGAAGCATTGCTTTGAACACCGATACAAGCAACCACAAACTAGGTAACGAGGTAAAAATAAATAAATAATCTAAATGGCCCATCATGTGCCATATACATAACTGCACCACTCTATCCTAAATATTTAATCTACCATACTTTACAAGAATGCTTGCAACGTTTTAAAAACTAACCCAATGTGATGATAGGTAAACTCTCTACACATTTCAATACACTGAAATTACATGAAATTTCTTTATAATTCTGGTAACCCTCCACACAGACTCCTGAAAAAAAATGGTGATGACTATATCATTGCATACACATGTTTTCAGATGAACATAAAAAAAAAATACTCCTAAAGAACTCAATATCACCCTTAGAAAATAATACAAGCAGCAGGTCATGGTGCTGATCCTAGATCTCAAATAACATACCTCTCTTCAACTAACCTCATGAAAGTTGAAACTTGAACAATAACAACAAACACAAAGTATTCATCTTGCGATCCCTGCAGTGTGGTATCCCACTACATCACTTTATAAATTAAGAAACACCTTTTTCCTTACCGATAGATATAAATAGCTTACTTCTTTCAACGAAACCTCCACTACTAGGAAGCTAAATCCTATCTATTCTTTTACCATACATCTTTTATTAACATCGTATAAAATATTTCCTTAATAAACTAACTGGTGTCACAACAGCTATGTGAGAAAATAAGTGACACCCCCCCATTCTACTATCTGCAAAAATCACTATCTGTGGATGTTAACAGACATGCAAAACGAATAGAAAATACTGGAGCCACCTACACCATAACACAGAGAGAAATAAAAAGAAATGGAAACAACACCAATACATATTTGGATACCATGCTCTACATTGAAAAGCAAAACGTGGTCCTACAAATAAGGGACAGAAATTCATTTCAATACATTCCAATGACCATCAATATCTAAATTCAATGCAATAAGTAACAAACTAGAATAATAAAACTCGAATAATAAATCACGGACCTAACATGGAAAAGAGAAATATCCATCATTATAAAAAACATCTTAACACACCTCTCTCATTCAGGGATATGGCAAATCTCTCAACACCAAGGCAGTCCCCTCCCCATCAAAAAAATCAAAAGATACTTAAAAAAACCTATAATTAACAAATGAAATTCAAGATACATAACTATTCTACAATCCCAAATCATACATCTAACATGCTTTTCAAAAATGCTTAAAACTCTTTGAAAACTACCCCTACTGAATGATAAACCACCTTCCTAGACATTTCAGTGCACTTCAGTTACATATGCTTTCTTTATGGCTCACCACGACATCCATCTAGAAACATGTAAGTAAAAGTAATCTTCACATTTTTTCAAAGACACATCTCTTAAAAAAATACAAAGCGTGCACACACACACACACATATCAAAAAATAACCCTAACATAAATCACTGGTAAAGCTGGAAAATACTTTCAATGGAGATATAAGAAAACTGCTGCGTTCCTATCATTCAGCTCTCCAGAAATTTCCTACTTCTGTAAGATTTCTGAACAAAACATACATATGCACCCAGGGCGTATTCGACCATCATGGCGCCATTTAGTATTGTAAGGAGTGTTGAGGCCTAGCTATTATTTATAAGTACTGACTAGAAAGAACAGAAGCACATAGGCACCTACACTGCACAGCCCTTCAACCGGAACAAACATGGACTCAGCCCAAAAGATCCACGGTGCTCAAAACACTGACCCTAATCTCCATAGAACAACAAAAAGTCTAAACTAGAATACAAACAGCAAGTCATTTTAAATCCTTACTCTGAAATACAATTTCTCTCTTTGAATATCACATAGATACTCAAAACCAAAGCTTAAAAAGAAAAACCAAAAAAAACCCTCCCATCTTTCCATGATTGCAATCAACTGCTCAGGGTTGACAAGACAACCAAACACACTCAAGAGTCAAGGAACATCTCACGTAGTATGAGACGGAATCACCCGGGAAGAGATCCAGACTAAGCATCTCGCCATCAGCGCTTCTTTTCATACCACAAAAATCACTTTCATATCTGTGTATGATCATTTCCAATCCTTCATCTTCCTTCATCAGATTCCACAATTCACCCTCTAAAGTTTTCCACCTCAAAAATGAAGACTTTGACCATAGTGTATATTCCCCAACACCCTACATGGAGCACGGGTAATAACTAACCATACTTAGGATGACTACCACAGTGTGCATCCCAGACCTACACTCATGTCAAACGCTAAGACAGATGGTACTATTTCACTGACTCATCACTGTACTTTTAACTTACAAAACTATTTTTGCAAACTCCTAGCATGATCTCACTTCTACCTCGTACCTTTCAACATTTGACAACTTTCATAGGACTTCCTCCTTTATCAATATACTGATTATAACTACATACTAGCTTATGTACCTGGATGACTCATGACAGTCACCTACCATTTACTACAAACAAAAAATTTTACTGCACTGGAAGGGAAATATCAGTTATACATAAATACTCCACTTATACAAAAACTCTTGAGTGAATAATATATTTCTTCAGACCCGACTAACAGTAAAACAAGTAATTGCCTCGGATTCTGCTTCACAAGAACAGAGATGATCTATACTATTAAAATTATAAAATGCTACCCAAAGACACACAGTATTTTCATATTATTTAATAATAATTAAATAATATTAATATTTTAATATTCATATTAATATTGAGGACAATAAAAATTAGCCTGACCTGCGGTGGTGCAGTGGATGAAGCATAGACCTGGGATGCTGACATCGCCTTGGAAACCGCAGGCTTGTCTGGTCAACACACATCGGGGCGATAACTGTAGATGAATGTTTCCCACTCTTCTCTCTAAAATCAACAACTAAAATTTTTTTAGAAAAAGAATTACATTGTTTTCTGAATACTGTCTATATTGAAATAGAAAAGTTCTCCCACTGGAAGTACTCACTTACACTGGGAGTGGGACGTGCACTCCACAAACCGTCCAGTGATTCCTCTCTGCTTCTCCTGCCCGGTTATGCCTTCTCCCCCAACCCCTCCCACGTGTCCTCTCCACCCTTCCTGACATCCCTGGGTCACGATCCTTTCACCTCTACACCTACGATCCAGAGACAACGACCCCTGCCTGGCAGCACCTGGCCTCACATACACCGACATTGTCCCTCTTCCCGTGCAAAGTATCCACCTCGGTTCTGGGCCCCATTTCCCTCCTGTCCACTTTGGTACCTTTCTCTTGACCCCACTTCTCCTCTCTGGCTGGTCAGCCTCTGGGGGATGTGCCCTGCCACTCATACCTGACTTTAGTTTTTTCTGACTCATTCACATGAAAACAGTCAGGAACCAGGGACACTCGGTGTATGTTTACCTTAGCAAAATAAATTCATTTAAACTTCATAATTTTAACATCACAATGGAAAAGTCACCTTCCTTACAAAATCAAAACTCATACCACAAGGGAGACATTCTGAAATGCAAAAACCATAAGGGAACAAGCAGATTCCAAGAGAAACAGTGGGAAAATTTCCATGTGGTGGGCAGAATAAAGATGGATGGTCATTCTATGGAAAATAGTACAGTAATTAATACATAGGAATCGGACAATTCCTTCTCCTACTCACCACTATAAACCCACTTTGAACCCACCTAGCTGTGTGATGGGAACATCATACAAATGGACATTATACAACACTTAGTACGTTTGACGGCAAAACCCATGACGACAAAGAACAGCGCTTCCTACCGCTGAGTGGCATGAACCTGGGAGTTCCTGCTTTCCATGCACTGCACAGAAACTCGGAAACATAAGCTCCCAATGACATAGAGCAGAACTGCAAGAAAAAACAGAAAAATATATCATCGAAATAGATGAATCACACC
This sequence comes from Saccopteryx leptura, assembly GCF_036850995.1. Lineage (NCBI taxonomy): Eukaryota > Metazoa > Chordata > Mammalia > Chiroptera > Emballonuridae > Saccopteryx > Saccopteryx leptura. Next base: position 102,570 of record NW_027095697.1, on the reverse strand, counting down.
TCTCTCCTTTCGGAAACGAGAGGACCCCCCCACACACACACACACCTCCTTTGAAATAATCGGTAAGGAGAGAAACCACTTAGAGTGAACGGAAAAGTGGATTCCTCCTTCAAAGGGGACCCGTTCTGCCAAACCTTCTCTGTGCACCTGCGCTGAGGTGTCATTTCCCCAAGATGCCCACACGAGGGCGCCAGGGCATCCCGCGGACGGCAGCTGAAAAGGCGACTGTGCTCTGCTTCACACCTGCGGTGACACATAGAAACTATCTTCCTCTCCTTATGGTTTCTTTAGAAATCCACAACAAAAATTAACTGCACAGTCCATATCCTTGCAAGTTGTAAAAGAAATCCCAAAACTAATAACAAGGGCACTTACAATATAACTAAACCGAAACGTATTAACACCATGCCCCCAAAACATACAGGAAATTCTAAGTCTTGCCTGCACCCATGAGCACAGAAGAAAACCTGATGCTTCATCACTTTTTCACTTTTCTTCACCACCTACGTGAGTAACTCCATGGTACCTCACCTCACGCGGCCTGCAAAATGGCATCCCCTGGAGCCCGACCCTAGGTACCCCGGCCCCTTCTCACCGCGGATCAGGACTGCACTATACCTAAGTACACCCGCCCGCACCTCTCCTCTTGCCACCTCTCGGGTCCTCCCCTCACACCTCTGGCCTCCAGACCCACCACGGCCCTCATTCGTTCATTATCTTTCAGGGATGCATCCAGTTGCAAAGCACCAGAACCCAACCAGAATTGCAGACAGACCTAAAGTTTAATGAACAAAACTCATAAAGATAGACCTGGACAGCTCACTCAGTGGATAGACCGTCAGTCCGCTATGGACAACCCAGGTTCCATTCTGGGTCAGGGCACATGGAGACATCTGCTTCTCCTCACTCCTTCTCCCTCTCCCCCTCCAGCACGACAGCGTGCCCCCAGCGCTGTCACCTCAGGATCTGAACGCAGCTCTGTACTGGAGCATCTGCCCCAGATGGGGTTCCTGTGTGGCTCCCGATGGGGCACACATGGAAGTTTGCATCATTATCTCCCCTCCTCTCACCTAAAAAATAGATAATTATGATGGAGGTTATAAAATTAAAAACAACTCTTTAAAGAAATTGCTCGCATAATACAAAGATAAGCCATGAACACAGACCTGATCTTTGCTCCCCACATATCTGATCAAACATTTCTGATCCATACACCCACACAAACACAATAAAAATGACTTTTCTGATCAAAATTCACATGACTCTCTAAAACAAATAACCACACTGAAAAGTGGCTTTTTAGCTAAACACAAACATGGCCTGGTAACACAGTGTACACAAAAAGGGGTTCTGGGGAGACGATCTATTGTTTTTTGAGGCACCTAGCCTGGTCCTCGATTTCTTTCTCATATCTGCCATGAAGGGAGGGAAGGAACCTGGTGCTCAAGCCAGCAACCTTGACATTCAGGCCAGTGATCCTTGGGATCAATCCAACAACCATGGAGTCATATCAATGATCCCACGTTCAAACCACAAGTCCTAAGGAACCCATGTGCAAGCTGCACGAGCCAGTACTCAGACCACAGATCTCAGGGTCTTCAGCCAGGGTCCTCTACATCTCCATCTTTGACTCTGAGTGGACACACTACAGGAAAGCAGACTACTGGATGATGCCACAGGACCTCAGTCCTGCACTTCTGAGGGATTACAGACAGAACATGGAGATCTGCCATGGGAGCCAATGTGGATTCACCCTTACAGGCCAACCTGACCAAGGACATGAGCACTGGGACCAGGGAGCACATACATGGGTACTGGCAGGCAGACGTACAGATGGCACACCTGCTGTATTGGGACCCCTCCTGAAATCCTGGAATGTGCACTCAGTGCGTGTCCTAATCCTTTGACTGTTCCAAGGTACCTCTGCGTGGAATTCAGAGATTCCCTGTCATAACACTGCTATATCCTCTCACCCTGTGCATGACTCCCTCGAAAAATCAGTATAACTGCTGGCTATACACTTATAATTCACATTGGCTATGGGAGAAAACTGGTCCCCCTCAAAGGCATCTTCATCCCAACCTCTCTGGACAGAGAAGGCACCCTTCATTGAATTCAAGGGAGGCAAAATGATCGGGGAGAGCAGGTCAAGTGCAACTCCCAACATGTCCTCTGGGTGGCAGCACTCGAGTAAGGAAACGGAAATATGTAAAGGAGTGCAGAAGAATTTGCCCTCTGAGGACATATGGGATCCTTCCTCACCACCCCAGTAATAAGCATATACAAGCATGGGCTCCCCAAGAGGACGGAGGTGTATCTCTGACTCTTTATGGAGTGTGGACACTGTCCCCCAATAAAAACAGTGCTCCCTTTCCTGCTAATCCAGGGCTGACATAATGAGAAAACCAGAATAACAGGTGAGAGCACAGACGCTTCACACAATATCTCATGCTAACGGGACCAGGAGGGTCATGGGGAACTCATACATGCATTGAGAGGTTTGGACATGAGGAGTGAGAAATAATGCACATACCTCACAACTGCAGGAGTGAAAGTAGATGTCCTCCCCTAAGAAAAGTACTGCTTGCGCTCCTATGACCCGTGAACCCCATCATCAAACCTCAGGCACACCTCCTAAGCTGAGAAAGACTTAAGGTGCCATGGACAGTCATGCTGAATTTGCATCAAGACAAGAGCAAGCATTCATGAAAAATGTGCTTTCAGCCAACAAATTCACTGCACAGCTTACCAAAACAGTCTATTGCAGCACACTGCAATGCACACTATGGTTACAGTCCAGCAAAGTACCGATCAAACACGTGACAGTCAAACTCCTTGGTACTTGAAAACAGCAAAATGAGAGGAAGTCCCATGCTAATACAATTGCTAGCAGGAAAACCAAGAGCTGTCAGACACATTTTACCCAGAAAACTCACTTAGAACCAGGAAAGAAGGACTTTGCAGCACCCAGCACTGAACAGTGATAAAACACCTTGACTTCACACTCAGGGAGCCCTGGGAGAAACAGACACATGGAATCAATGCACTCAGCACCAATAGAATCAATACAACAGCAGCTGAAACCCTACAACAGGAACAGAACTCTATTCCAAATGCCCTATCATTCCCTTCTCTAATCGATAACAAGGCGGAAAGAACACATGCAATGAAGCACTATCTGCTCATCCAGGGCAAAGAAATCACATCCAACAATGCAAACAGAGGCTGACATACACATTTGACACACAGTGATGGGACCTCAAACCACACACTCATGGTAAGGGAACCCACCTCAACGCCAAAGACAACTTAGGAACAGGTGGGATACATGGACAAGCACTGCACCCCCAGAAACCCTGGGCAGAAACAGAAGTATGGAAAATAGGAACAAAGTCCTCAAGCAACACAGAATGAACATGTCAGCAAACAAGCAAGCAAACGGTGAGACGGAGGAAAAATCCGACAGGACTATAATTCAAAACAGCCAAACTGATCAAAACCTTTCTGAACTCTGGGTGAAAATAAAACACGAAAACAAAACTCTGAAAGCCTCACGTCTCCAACAAACCCAACACCAGAATAATAAAAAAGGAAACAGAATGAACAAGCAGAACACTTACAGGTCCTGGAAAACCAGAAAGGCAGTAATTTCAGCATGTACAACCTCTGCAGCCATCCATTTCACAGTGACAGCTGCTCATTTTCAACAGCAGTTGGTCATTTTTGACAAGTGGACTAATCAACAGAAATGTACTGGAAACATAATCACTGAAAAGAACTTTATGTACCTGTTGATGGAGGAAACCTTAAGGGCCTCTCCATGATGTCAAAACCCAGCACCAAGAAACCAAGAGTACTGCCATCACCAATTTGCTCACTGCGCGACTCCCCCTTTCTATTCCCCTGGGGTGGCCTCTACTGAAAAGGGTTTTCAAAGCTACATGCACCATGATGGCAAAGTCCTAGTGTCACAGTGATCACACCATTACCATAAAGTGGGGCCTGTCACAGCAGCTCTGGGTCATAAAAATGATGAACAAGCTGTAACACACAAACAACACCAGGGCCAGTGTGAGCAAGCCACACACACGCACTCAGGCACAGGTCATCAGCATCCAACCCCAAACAGGTGCACAGACACAATACAGAACACAAAACCTAAAGTAAAGAGAGAAGACGGCAGAGACATCTATCAAGCCCTTCCTACCAGGCCACATCCATCAAAACAGACTTCAATACTACCCATAGACTGCACTCTGAAACACGGGACCCAAAGGCAATTCCAGAGCAATGCAGGACACCCAACAACCATAATGAGAATGCACAAAGTACCCTACACCACATTCCCCAGCAGGAAAAACACACCACTGTCAGCAATGCACCACAGGCAGAACACAGAGCCCATCCAGCTGCCCTGTCCAGGACAAAACCAGGTCCTCCTAATTCACACACACACAGGGTTCTGTAAACAGCATGTAAAATAAACAAATAAATAAAGACATAGGGGAGGCACTGAGACTATGTCCAGTTGGAAACATACAGCAACAGTTATTGGTACCATGTCCAAGACACTTCATGAACATGGAAGTCATTGAACCTTGACATTCCCTCTCAGCCTGCACCTAGACACAGAAAGACCAACAAACTGAATGCAGAGATCACTTTCCCTAAGTAAGTACAACCCCTTCACGAACTCCCACTTACAGCACCTTAGGAACAAAGAAGGTGACAGCCCTCCATCTCCCACAACAATCTCTTCTGAGCAGGCAGGGAATAAAGGAGGGCCAATGACTTTCTTCACCACCTTCTCATCTGTACATCCTGTATTGATGATCCCATAAGATTGGCCAGGTATACATCACACATTCATCAGCTTAAACAAACATATTGGAAACCTTTTCACATAAAACTACTACTGGACAACATGTCACTCTACTTAATGGGAAACGTGAGGGACTGACCTAATGATCTCATAAGTCATAGAGAGAAATTTGTCGGCATGCAGGGAAAACAGGACTGACAAGTAAAACTTACATAGGCAAACACCAAAAGCTTAACACATGGGAGGCGAGACTAACGAGCCATCAAACTGCTGTTGAGAATGCCAACAGTAACAGTGAGTTGACTTTGGCAAAGCCATCTCCCTGTAGCAGATCATTGGATAGACATCGGTTACAGTACCAGGAGTACATCTCACGTCTATCATCTCCAGGCCGCTGTCTTAAAACTCAGATATCAAGCACAGTGGAGCACAGGGAATACAGAACTGTCACTGTTGCCACAGTGGAATTCAGTAAAGGAACACCTCTTAAAGGAGATGAACCACAATATTCCCTATCACAGTGATGTCATCACTCATAAAGGAAAAGATAACTTGAAATAACTTATCCTGCTTAGAAATACTGACATTCACATACACGCACAATCCACCAGGCAGGAAATAGGTCAGGACTTCCTCTTATCAATAAAAAAATGTCCCTGAACCCTCAGTGATCTGTGAGCCACTGTGATGACACAGAGGAGCATAAGTAATAACAGAGAAGGAGGGAATGACCCAACTCTAAGACAGTCATGGAGATGGCATTCCGTTTTCCAGAAAAGGGTCACATACCCCAACAATGGAAGGAACTGACACCTGCAACAAACAGTTTCAGAGAAATTGAGAAAACAGTGATGCCTGCAAAGACTGGAGTGTCTTAAAGGGTCCTTGCAAAAGGACATCAAAAATTAAAAAGATTTCCCTTCAGTAGTGCTATTCCCAGAATGGCCACACGATGGCAGTCAAAAAAGTTGTTTTTGCCCCAGTAAGGGACCTCATGTCTGGCATCATTCCAGGAAAACAAACTCCATGGCAGTGTTGATTATACTGACAGAAAAAATACCACCCAGAGATAGGGAAGGATGCTGCCATCCCACTTTTGAGGCATCTCAGTGGAGGAAGAAAGCTTAGCAGCACGAAGACAGCATAATCGATGTGTAGAACCCAGGCACATACCCTCATCCCTTGATACTGCTTGCAAACAAAGCTGAAGTATAACTTGAAGTACCTCTCACTCAAAGACGATACCCAGACAACATCCAGATCAGGAACACAGAAGAACAAAGAAGAAATGGCAGAGTGGGACATCAAACCTTCCTGCCTCACAGCAAACAGTAGCACCTAAATCTGAAGCCTACACAGACAACCAGGACAGGAAGCCACACCAAAAAATTTCCAGGACACTATACACACTGTAAGGTATGTTTCCCCACCGAGAAGGAAGGAATGGTCCAGAGCCACAAAGTGTGGAATAGCAAAAGGCTTTATTGAGTACAGAGCATGCATCTCGCCCGGCAAGGTTCCCTGGCCCCGAGGAAAGAAAGATGGAGGCTAGGGAAGTTGCACAGATTAAACCGCAGGGGAGATATTTAAAGGGTCCCTCTAGGGAAGTGGAGCTAACATGATGGGGTGAAATTTCACTGGCTGGCAGACGATCGCTTCTTTCTAAATGGTTCCTGGGAAGCTTCCTTTGGCCGGCTTGATTGTGGGCAGTCCCAGCCAAAGCTCGCGTGCCTGAGTTCCCCATGTGACCATCCCTCCATCCACTAACCTTATAAACACATATTCTAAGAATATAAATAACTGCAAAGCAAAGACTCTACAAAAAGAACCCACCTCTGCAGCCAAGACAGCATTCTCAAGAAGTTGGAAATCGAAGCATTTAAGACCACCAGATGGGTAATGTGGGAATTGAACCACAATGTAATAGTACATGCACTCTTATTTTAATGCTGAATAGCAAGCAAAGTAACAAAGGCAGAAACTGATGACCCTACCCTACCTTTGGAATCACTTTGTAAAGCCAAGGTGAAGACACACCTTAAAGGTGTGACATGCAAAGCCTCCCAATCCCAACTGATCGCAACGCTGCACAGGAATGTCTTGGGGAAGTAAATAAAAATTGCCTTACCTGTGCTAGAAGATGATCTCACAGGTACAGAACAGCAAGGAGGCAGCACTGTCACAGCTGTCCATATCACAAAGGCAAGTCCTCTGATCTCTGCAATGAGACAGCAAGCAATGCTTTTCATCAGTACCTTGTCAGGTCTGACAGCAGAACCCAGGCTCACAGTTGGATTGGGACTTCTCACTTGGAAACCGTTCTCAGTCCACGCCGGACTACAAACACTGTGCAAGGGACCTCTAAGGATCGAAATACCAGAAACGGTATTTCTCGGTTTCACACAATGCGATCCGAAAAATGTAAGTGGAATGTAACGATGTGCTGTAAGGAAGGTTCCCAGGAAGACTGCCTGCCGCATGCCCACAGCGCAGTAGCCAGCCTACCAAGGGACCTGCTCAATGACAATAACATGTAGTAATTAAAGATGTCCACTAGAGGGCGAAAGCGATTCAAATCCAGAGCACAGTAGCCGTGAAGCTAAATCGAGCTGTGAATCAAGTGTCCAGAACCATTCAGGAAGACGGGTTTCACTCTTTCTCTCCACCATAGTGAATCAAGGAATCGGGAAACCAGATTAAAAACAGAAGACAGTATGAACAGGGCTCCCCAAATGCACCACTAAGGAAGCCCTGCCACCAAGCATCACAACACTTAAAGAAAGGCTAAAAGAACATCAACAGAAAGGACCCATCACTCAAACTCTGGAAGAAGGCTCCATAATAAGTGGACAGAATGATATTAAACAAACTTACAACGTCCTGATCCCTATTCAATACCCACAGAACTCCATGAAATCTGCGGATAGTAACAGAGAGCTCTGTGAACATAGGACTGTGAAAGACCAAACCCCTCACGTGACAGTGACATCTTACCTCTTGGGATCTGGTCTGTCACAAACTTTTCCCTCCCGTGTCCCTACTTTCTGCATTCTCAACTCATGTCAGATGACTCTTTCTTCCTCTGACCTCTTCTCTGGGGCATCCCACCCACAGCCACTAGACAACCATCATCGACAATACCAAAATAATTTAAGACAAGACTGAAACCAATACAACTGAATAAATACAACAAAGCCAATGCATCCTTCTCAGGAAGCAGGCTTCCATGTGATTCCCACATATGTCCACGGGAGGGCAGCGCGGAGCCGCACTTCGAAGTGATTCTCAAGGACATCTACTCACCCGGAAAATAAAAGGGCCAGCACGCACCTCAAAGGATAACAATCCTAAACGTCTTCTTAGTTCCCAATACACGGAATATGGGCATCGGGAATATAGTAACGTGGGAACTCTCCACAAAGAGCAATAACAGAATGCACATCGAAAGAACGCCACAGACTGCGAGCCGAGTCCACACAAAGACAACACGAAAGTAATGAAGATGAAAGTGTCTCACCCCCACATGTCCGGAAGACCGTACCTTCCTCAGTAAAAACACTTGCAAGAGCAGCTAACATTCCCAGAAGACACCCCCTTCCGGAGACCCAGGAACGCTCCTTCTGTTCCAAACATGGGGGCAGGAGGGAAACATGCAGGTAGAGTTCCATCGGGGAGCATTAGCTTCATAACACCCCAAGTTTTACCTGTCTGGATGCACTGTCCAGGGAATCACATCATTTTACCGGCACGAGTCGGGCCCACCCACGTACATCAGTCTTACTTTTCCGGACAATCCCATGACAAAGATACTCACCATAGAAAGGGAACGATACTCCGCAGTGTTACATTGACCACAGCAGAAAACTCTGCAGCTTCATCCGCCTGATCCCTTTGCAGCCAGACAAGCATCCAACCTCTTCAGATGCCCCAGCCTGGAATGCCTTCCTTTCCAGGAGTGGCTCTTTATGTGCAAATGCAGCAGGACAGACAGAGAAAACTCCTCACTTTGGGGCTCAGTGATTGGCTCAATATCTAGCCCCGCTCTTTACTCTGTCCTTTGTCTATTCCAAAGGCAGCTATGGGGGTATGTGCTGTGACACTGACCAAGTTCTCATTCAGAGAAAACACTCGAGCAGAAAAAAGATGGGACCACACTGCCTTGGCCTCCCTGGCCTCAGTCCTGCCCACTCACCCTCCCCCTCCCCCTCCAGGGGAAAACCTCTCATTTGCCTCTAAGCCTAATTCCTCTCCAGTAACACCTAACACCGTAACCCTATCCCAGGAGCCACAAACCCTAGACCAGGGGTTGGGAACTTATGACTTGCGAGCCAGATGTGGCTCTTTTTTAAAAAAAAAATTTATTTATTCATTTTAGAGAGGAAAGGGAGAGACAGAGAGAGAGGGGGGGAGAGACAGAGAGAGAGAAGGGAGAGGAGCTGGAAGCATCAACTCCCATATGTGCCTTGACCAGGCAAGCCCAGAGTTTTGAACCGGCGACCTCAGCATTTCCAGGTCGAGGCTTTATCCACTGTGCCACCACAGGTCAGGCAGATGTGGCTCTTTTGATGGCTGCATCTGGCTTGCAGACAAATGTTTAATAAAAATAATAATATGGTTAAATATATAAAACATTCTCATGTATTACAATCCATTCATTTCCTACCACTCATGTTCATGGTTGCGGGTGGCTAGAGCCAATCACAGCTGTCCTCTGGGACAACACCCAATTTTTATTAGATAATGCATAAAGTACACGGGTTGTTGTATGGCTCTCATGGAATTACATTTAAAAATATGTGGCATTCATGGTTCTCTCAGCCAAAAAGTTTCCCGACCCCTGCCCTAGACCTACCCCTTGACTACAGCCCTGGAATTCATTCCTCAACCCTACGCATCCCCGATACATGCAGTACTGGATCACAGAGGCCTGGTGCTGGGATGCAGACGCCACACCCAGGATACAAACTGCCATCTGAGGCAGGACCCTGGATGTATTCCAACAGAGTACAGAGCAGCCCAAGGGCCCTGCATCAAACTGCAGCCAGAGCCGGACTTGAGATGCCCAATGCTGACACCAGGCCCTGACCCCAAGCCCTCACGCCCAACGTCTCACACAGGGTGGGGGGCTCCGATCACGGATGATATCTTCACTGAAACTTCTTTACCTAGGCAGAAAAAAGATAGTTAACAGTAAATGATTTACATTATAATGACAATAAGTTCTGAGATGTCTTACTTCCTCACACTCCAGAGGTGACTCTTGAAATATATGATAGTAGATTCCAAACATAAGAGACAGGCTTCTGTAAAAGCCATTCCTTTTGCTGACAGAAATATCTTCCCTCAGACAGAACTACACAGCATGAGCTGTCCTGGGCTAAAACATCACATTTACAGCAACCTGGATCCACCTTACTTCCCCCAACTTCTCAGCCTCAGTTACTATCCACAGTTATTTTTAATTTATTTAAGCAGAACTATTTTTTTCTTTTCAGTCAACAATAGAAATATAAATTTCCCTCAAAACCAGTAAGCTATAGGAACCGGAGAAAAAGCAACATATACACCATGCCCTGAACTCTCAGCAATAAAAAAATGTCACTGCACCATATTCCTACAGGAAAACACACAAAACCAGGCTATTTTAAAAAACTCTCCATTCCTTCAATGGTCTGTGAATCCAGACTTCACCAACATCTATAACAGCTAGAGGAGCTCATTTTCATCACGTTAACCAGAAAAATTACTAAAAGTCTCTTCAAAACATTCAAACCAGCAGACAAAACCCATTAAAGCTAAGCAGAAGCACATGCCACTGGAAAGCCATACAGTTCAGACCACCCTGGGAAGTAACAAAGGTATGAAATTTAAAGAATGAAAAAAAAAATCAACCACAGATATTTTATTATAGCTCAAAAGATGAAAAGAAATCCTGCCATGACACACCGAATGATCACCCCATGGGAAAACCATAGTGATCACGCATGACAATATCCACCCATGTGAACTCCTTATAGACTATACTAGAAACCCATAACTGGAAACATTGGTAGACACCTGAAACATGTATCCATAAAACCAATCAATACACACACAATGAAAGAAAAAGTAAATATATGCAATTCCAAACCTCCCATAAACTCACGAAGCAACATAGTAGAACTCCAGAAAGGAAGCATCCACGGGAAGAACACAGAGCACTGTCACCAGCCAGTTGGATTTCCCAGTAAGTACTGAAACCTCACACACCTGATAGCATCAAGTATAATTACGTACTCATAATGACGTCAATACGTATTATTCCTCATCTCGTGGCCAACGCCAAGAAACCTCAGGAACAACCCACCTAACAGACAGAATAACACACAAGCAAGGTAACAATTCTTTGTTAAAAAATGTCTGCTGCCGCCTGACCAGGTGGTGGCGCAGTGAATAGAGTGTCAGACTGGGATGTGGAGGACTGAGGTTCGAGACACCGAGGTCGCCAGCTTGAGCACAGGCCCATCTGGTTGAGCAAGGATCACCAGCTTGACCCCAACGTCACTGGCTTGAGCAAGGTATCACTCGGTCTGCTATAGCCCCCCAGTCAAGGTACATATGAGAAAGCAATCAATGAACAACTAAGAAGCTGCAACAAAGAATTGATGTTTCTCATCTCTCTCCCTTCCTGTCTGTCTGTCCCTATCTGTCCCTCTCTCTGACTGTCTCTGTTTTTAAAAAAATGTCTGCTGCCTTTCTTACCTACTAGAGCAACAGCCACCTCTCCGACCTCATGTTCTTGCTGATTCAGTTATAAACAAAATGGAACACAAGACAGCAATCCACAGAAATCAAAGCAACACTGAGGAATCTATGACAAGGCAATGCACAAAAGAAACTCTGAAATGCCATAGGAAAGACACATCTACAGACAGAAATGCTCCGCAAACCTCGAAGCCATCCTCTCTCCTCACTGACAAAAGCTTCCTTTGAAAGTTCTAGAATTCCTTCCAAAGGAGAAGCCGACAAACCCTATCAAATGCCGTTCTTCCCAACGTGTCCACAAGAGGGCAGCAGAGATGACAATGCTGTTCAGTCTGAAAAATCCTGCTCAGAGGCTCATTCGCTTTATGGAACTTTTGTAAAAATGTGAACATCAGTGTCCAGCAAACCTTCCTCATGGGGAAATCTGTTCAGCCCCCTTGCTTGCTACCACTCTAATGGGAAGGAAAGCAGACAGATATCTGCATAACAGCCACAGCACCTCTCTCCACACTACACACTAAAAACCTAGCTGACCTCACCGTTTTCTGCATCAAGAGACTCCTTTTCTAAGGACCGTTTATACAGAAACAGCACTCCTCTGTAAAAATCTCCCTCTCACTGAGTACTCAAAGAATACTCACTGCCATGAAGCATGAATTTACTTAAACAAGACTAACACATTCTACAGCCAGCTGTCTAAGACAAACAATGTTCTGAAGATGGCCAAAGTCACCAATTATTGGCACAGGGAAAAAGCAAATGCTGATGGAACAACTAGATTTAACAAGTCAGTATGACAATAAAATGACACTTCTTTATGGATCCCTTCCTTCTATTCTTTGAAATGATGATGAGAAATCTTAAATCTGTGACAAACATGAGGACTTCCTTCTGGGACAGGAGAGCTTTGCCAAGGACCTCTCAGTACAGCCCACACACACCCATGACATCTACATTTCTAATAATAACTGCACAGAACCACAGTGACACCACAGGACAACATAACCACATCACGTCCTACGTCCTACGGTAGGAATCATGGAAACATCAAAGTCTATGTTTCTCTATCAATCCTGACTTTCCCCCAAGAAATAGTCAACACTCCACCCTGACCTTTTGGGGTTATCATAAGGCTAACATTAAGGGAGGAGAAAGGAATAATGGATGATTATCACTGAATACAATGCAAACAATGATCTCTGAATTACAGCACCATCTGAGTGAAGAACAGCTGGAAAGGAGTCCATTAGAATACAAAGGAGGCATCATTACACACTCATGATGGGAAAAAATATCTCCCCCTATAGCACACACCTCACATGCTGAGACCTGGAAAACAAGGTCTGGACTACCCTGAAAAAAATGAGGACTCCTTTTCTGGGCTGATGTTCACACTAGAATAACTGGATAATATCAGATAAGCACAGTCTCTTCAGACAGTATGTGACACAATGACAAACCAGAGACATCAAAAAATCACAGCCTCTTCTCAAATCTCACATAGGGCTCTGTGACACCTTTCCCAGCATACACCTTTCCATCACACCATTTCCATTGCACACCTTATTGACTAAAGCATTCCTCCTCCAAACTTCAAATCCTACCCAGGGGACCCCCACCTTAAGATCGCCTCCATGAGCTACATCCTCTGGCAGCTTA
>NW_027095697.1:0-88853 GCF_036850995.1 Saccopteryx leptura | reverse complement strand
GGCGGTCCTAGCCAAAGTTCACAGATCTGACCTTTCCCATTATCCACTGACCTTACACTGACAATATTTGGCTCTTTATGTGCCAGTGAGCAGTCTTTCTCACATCTAAAGAATGTTAAGATCAACCTACGATCACGTTTAAGGGAATGAAAGTCTCAACGCCTGCATGAAGCTTAACCTCAATATGTATCAACCAGACTACAAAGCCATCAGCAAAAGTCGCATTAATGATAAGAAGTACTTTACTCATCATTGGTTAGCAACAGCATAACAATGTTATTAAAAAGAATTCAGAGACTTATTTTACTTTAAAATTGTTGGTCTTACATAAAATGCACACATTTACTAGTATTTAGTGTTAAACATATTGTATGGCTCTCACAGAATTACATTTTAAAATATGTGGCATTCATGGCTGTCTCAGCCAAAATGGTTCCCGACCCCGGGTTTAGGGGATACACAAAAACATTAAGACTTTCAAGGTAACACAATTAAAGATATTTACAATCTTTTAGGGTTCATCTTCCCTCCTTTGCCTAGAGCAGCGGTTCTCAACCTACGGATTGAGACCCTGGTGGGGTCACCTAAAGCCATCGGAAAATACATAATGCATATCAGGTATTTACATTCAGAATCATAACTGTAGCAAAATTACAGTTATGAAGTAGCCACCAAAATTATTTTTTGGTTTGGGGTCACCGGAACATGAGGAAGTGTATTGCGGTGTCACGGCATTAGAAAGGTTGAGAACCACTGGCCTAGAGGTATGTTACTCTCAAGATTCCAGGAAGGGAGGTATATAAATTCTGTTTTTTATTTCAAGAAGAAAGAAGTTCCTCAGATAACCTTTAAAACTAAATGACCCATTGTTCTTTCAAACCCAAAAATTCTACATTCTTCTTCCTCCCCTCCCCAAAGGAAAGATGGGACAGAAAGCCTGACCTTTCCTCCTAGAATAACAATATTAATTTTGTAGCTTTTTGGTACCTTTACTACACAATAAGGATTGTTTCATTGTAGTTATGTAAGAGATGAATAAGTCATCAGAGCTTGGAAGGTAAAGGAAAAAATGAGGTCATGTGACGTTTTGGCAACATCCATCTTTTTTGTAAGTTATAAGTCCAGTAATGATGAAATGAAGTAGTGACTGTGTTTAATTTTCAATGAGTTTAGGGCACGTGTTGGTCAAATAAGTTTGTAAATATGATATATATGTTTGCTCGCTTGTGACTTATATTGGGTGTGGGGGACAGGGTATAAGCAGGCCAGGTCGTTGTAGCCTAAGGTTTGGTTTTGGGACTAAGCTTTTCTCCACACCCTTGACTGATTGTATGATCTGGGTGGTGCACTCTCATGAGGAATCCAATTATGCCTTGGATAAGTGACTTTGTATCGGAGACTTCCTTGTTTGTATATTGTATTAAGGGAGTTTGGTTTTCTACACTATAAAGTGGGACAGACCAGGAGCTTGGACACACAGTTCCTGCTATCACAATTGCAGGGGCTTCCCTGATCCCTTGCCCTTCATGGGAAGAGCTGGTTTTCTGCTTTTCCCTTGTCTTCTTTTGTGGTTTGCCTGTCTTAGTGAGACACCAATAAATAAGATGGACCCCCGTCCTCTGACTCCGCCATTTCTTTATCTTCTGCCCGAATCCAATGGGAACCTGCATGTGAATGGCCATGATGGTGGCTCCTGGCCTTACAACTGGTGTAGTTTCCGGCAGGATTCAGAGATTGGTATGGAGCCACCACCCTTGATGGGTGGGATAGAGTACTGGTTGCTGCTCTGGCTCCCCATGGCTGTCCTTTTAGGGGCCATGGGATACATGTTTTTTACTCAAGAGGAAACTGCCCAAGGTCAAAAGCTTCAGTATGAATTGCAAATAGAACAGCAGAAAAGGCTGGAATTGGAGTGAGCACTGGAGAAGGAATTACGGGTTCGCGAGTTGCAGTTTACCCTGGCAGTTGAACGTGTTCACCGGCAGTTGTTGGAGAAACAACTGCGGATTCAAGAGCTCGAGTCTCAGCTTCTGGCCAAAAGCCAGCAGCCACAGGAGCCTAAATGGTCACCAAAGGAGCAGCAGCATCCGTGCTGGTGGACTGGCTTTGAGTCAGCGGGAGCAAGCTCTTGCGACTCCTCTTCTGAGGATGAGAAGGCTCAGGCTGAAGCTGCCATACGCACACTGAGAGCCCGACCAGTTGTCGCCAAGAAGGTAAAAACCCAGCAACAAAGAGTCCCTCAGGGGCAGCCACAGCCTCCAGCCCAGGTAATGGAACACTCTGTGGTCCGGCCCTATACCCAGGCAGAGCTGATGGAGTTGGGGGCACAATTTAGGCAGAAATCTACTGAATCCCTGGTAGCCTGGTTACTACGATTATGGGATATAGGGGTGGATGGCATCATGCTCTCCAGAACAGAGATGGAGAAATTGTCCACCATTACCACACACTCTTCCTTGAGGTAGCGTCTTCAGAACTGCCATGGCAACCCAGGAGACCATACTCTATTAGAATGGGTGATGGTTGCCATTCATATGGTCTGGCAGAATGCTGGAGAACTGCTGGGGGCAATGAGTCAGTGGCAGTGCTACAGTGAGTTAGTAAAGGTCCTTAGAGAACTAGGTATGAAGAATGCTGTTTTCAACCCTGGGTCTCGTTGGCCAGATGAGGAAGTGTTTACGGCAAAAATGAGAAAATTTGTCCTTGCTAGCACCCCGTCAGCCCTTTTTGGGTCACTTGTGGCTATCTTGGGCCCCTATGTGGGGCAGCCCATCAATGCAGTTACACAGATGGTAGCAGATTTGGGAGAGCTGGAGGCTGCTCAGGATCATAAAGCAGTGAGGGCTGCTGCCTATGTTTTCCCCCAACTAACAAGGGAAACGGGCCTGTAAAGGTTACACGAATGCAGATGTGGGTAGACTTGATTGCGGCTGGAGCAGATAAGGGGAAATTGGATGGCCAGTCTAATAAAATTCTTTTGGAGCTTTGGCGGCAGCTTAAACCAGAACAGAAGTTCCAGCCACTGAGACGAAAGGCCCCAGCAGCTACCAATAAAACGTTTGGTGCGTGCACAGCTCGGTTAAAAGATTATATGATAGAGACGGCCAAGGGAGAGGGGAACTCCCAAGACCCACTGTACCAGTTTGAATAGGAAAAAGGCTGAGGGACCCGTCTAATGGGGATGGGCGGGGACCGGAGGCCACATGTGGAACTGGCTATCTGTTGGGCGCATAAAATGTATTATGCTCACTTTGTTAAAGATAACACGAGGAGGCAGTCACCCAGGTGATATTAATGTGTGTTGGGGTGGGCTAGGGGCATGCAGAATCCTTGTAGCCTTGGTTTTGGGATTAAGCCTGTCCCACCCTTTTTGGTGTGAGGTGGTACAATCCTATCATGCCTCAGAGAAGTGACTTTGTATTAGAGACTTCCCTGTTATGTATATTGGATTAAGGGTTTGGATTTCTACACTATAAAATGGGGACGGAACGAGAGTTTGGGCTCTTGGTTCCTGAGGTTAGCATGAGAGAGTGGAGAGAGTAGAGCCAGCAGCTAAAGGAGGCCACGTGGAGGAGGCCAGGAAAAGCAGCCAAGATGGCGGAGTGCTGAGTGAGATGCCAGTTTGTGTAGAGTTTGTATCTGGGATAAGGAAGGAGATGGGGAACTGAGGAGAAGAAGGCTGGTGAGCTAGAAACCTTTGATTCTAGGAAACTCGGATAAGTCAGTGGCTTTGTGAGCACTGAGTGTGACTGGGTTTTGGAGCCCAGTGTGTATTTTTACTTGCCCGCCGGGTGCAAGGTAGGATTAAAGGCTATGGCCCATCAGTTTTTGGCTCCGCTGTTTCTTTACCGACTGTCCGAATCCAATGCGAACCTGCATGAGCTGGGCTGCTGTGATAGTGGCCCTGGCTCTGGCTTCTGGCTTTACATTTGGCGTAGTCTGTGGCAGGATTCGATACAGATTGGCAAGGAGCCTTTGAGCGGTGGAGTAGAGGACTGGCTAGTGTTATGGTTCCCCATGGCTGTCCTTTTGGGGACCGTAGGCTGGCTGATTTTTATAGCCATGCGTGAGGAAACTGAGAGCTCTGTGGAAGAGGCTGCCCGGGACCTGCCAACCGAGCAGCAAAAGGAGATGGAGCAAACGCAGGAGAAACCGATGCTGACCCTGGAGCTGGAGGAAATGCTGGAGGAGGAGGCCGACCAGGTGTTCGAGATTCGCCTGGAAATGGAGCAAACACTGGAGGAGAATTGAGAGGTTCGTGAATTGCAGCTTGCCCTGGATGTTGCGGAGAGCCAGCAGCGGCAGGAGGCCGGGGCTGAGGTTGAGGCTGAGGCTGAGGCTGAAGCTGAAGCTGAAGCTGAGGCCGGGTCCGGAGCTGTAAGTTCTGTGGAGCAGAAGGCTGCGGCAGCCCGGGGCTCGAGACTGGCAGTGGGAGCTGGTGTTTTCAGTTCCACTTTGGAGGATGAGGAGAATCGGACTGGAGTTGTGATCCTCAGTCTCCAGAAGGTGAGAGCCCAGAAGCAAGGAGTTCTTACTATGCTCCTGGTGGGTCTGCGATTTTGGGGACATAGGATGAACGTTATCATGCTCTCCAGAGCCAAGATGGAAATGCTGACTGTCATTGCCATGTGCTCCTCTTTGGGACAGTGTAAGACCTGCCAGGATGGCAGGAATGAGGGGGGTGGCTGATGACCCACGTGTGTGGACTGATTTCCTGGACTATGACCAGAGTGGGCATTGGCTCTTTTGTTGGATGAACTTACGGATTACGAATTTTTGACAATGTGAAATACCCTGATAGGGTTAGGGGGTGGCTTTGCTGGAAGCACTCCCCTGCCCTGGGAAACTTTTCCCATAGGCTGAGGACATTTTGCGCTTTGGGCAAAGTGCTCAGAGACTGGTGAAGTGTACCTTTGTAATTGTTGAAACTGTATGATTATTGCTATTGTAATCTGTGTAATGTTCTAATTTCCTTGCACAGGAATGCTGGTGATGTAAATTGTGGGTAGTAAAGTGAGCATAGGGGTGGATTGTTGGGCGGATAAAATGTATTATGCTCACTTTGTTAAAGATAACACGAGGAGGCAGTCGCCCAGGTGATATTAATGTGTGTTGGGGTGGGCTAGGGGCATGCAGAATCCTTGTAGCCTTGGTTTTGGGATTAAGCCTGTCCCACCCTTTTTGGTGTGAGGTGGTACAATCCTATCATGCCTCAGAGAAGTGACTTTGTATTAGAGACTTCCCTGTTATGTATATTGGATTAAGGGTTTGGATTTCTACACTATAAAATGGGGACGGAACGAGAGTTTGGGCTCTTGGTTCCTGAGGTTAGCATGAGAGAGTGGAGAGAGTAGAGCCAGCAGCTAAAGGAGGCCACGTGGAGGAGGCCAGGAGAAGCAGCCAAGATGGCAGAGTGCTGAGTGAGATGCCAGTTTGTGTAGAGTTTGTATCTGGGATAAGGAAGGAGATGGGGAACTGAGGAGAAGAAGGCTGGTGAGCTAGAAACCTTTGATTCTAGGAAACTCGGATAAGTCAGTGGCTTTGTGAGCACTGAGTGTGACTGGGTTTTGGAGCCCAGTGTGTATTTTTACTTGCCCGCCGGGTGCAAGGTAGGATTAAAGGCTATGGCCCATCAGTTTTTGGCTCTGCTGTTTCTTTACCGACTGTTCGAATCCAATGCGAACCTGCATGAGCTGGGCTGCTGTGATAGTGGCCCTGGCTCTGGCTTCTGGCTTTACACTATCCACTGGTCCCCTTCCAATGTACAACAGGTGTTGGCCTTGGTGGATACAGGTGCAGAATGTTCCCTTCTCTATGGAAACCCAGAGCGGTTTGCTGGGACCCCAGTGGCCATTGACGGTTATGGGGGCCAAACTGTTCAAGTGAAGCCAATAACTATTCCATTGGGGATAGGGAGAATGCCTCCTAAGCCATATAAGGTGTATGTATCTCCTATTCCTGAATATATTTTGGGGGTAGATGTCTTGCAAGGACTGTGGTTGGAAACTACAGCTGGGGAGTTCCGGCTGCGGATCAGGGTTGTGAAGACAGTATTGCGGGGACATGCATCACATTCCCCTTTACAATTACCCGTCCCTTGGCATGTGACTAACACCAAGCAGTACCGCCTGCCAGGTGGTTATGAAGAAGTCACAGGGACAATGCTTGAACTAGAAAATGTGGGGATCATCCGGCCAGCACACAGTCCTTACAACTCCCCGGTATGTCCTGTGTGCAAAGCAGATGGAACCTGGAGAATGACAGTAGATTACAGGGAACTTAATAAAGTTGTTCCCCCTTTGCACGCTGCTGTTCCCTCGATAGCTAACATGATGGATCGGCTAAGCCATGAGTTGGGGACATACCACTTTGTGGCAGACTTGGCCAATGCTTTTTTCTCTATTGATATAGCTGCATAGAGTCAAGACCAATTTGCCTTCAGTTGGGAAGGGAGACAATGGACCTTTACAGTGTTACCCCAGACTATTTGCATAGCCCCACCTTGTGCCATGGGCTGGTGGCTGCTGACCTGGCTAAATGGAAACAGCCAGAGGTAGTCCGCATGTACCATTATATTGATGATATTATGCTAACTAGTGATTCTCTTTCAGAATTGGAGCAAGCAGTCCCTACCCTGCTATCCCATTTGAAAGCATGTGGCTGGGCAGTTAACAAGAACAAATTACAAGGACCTGGGTTATCTGTTAAATTCTTTGGAGTTGTCTGGTCGGGTAAGACAAAAGTTATCCCTGACACAGTTATAGATAAGATTCAAGCATACCCCGTGCCTACTATGGTAAAACAGTTACAGGAATTCTTAGGTTTGTTGGGGTATTGGCGAGCATTTGTAGTGGAAATTCTAAGCACCGTAAGTCATCACCTGCTCTGAGGAGGTCATGGGCGGTGGGGGCTCACAATCTGGTCAGAGTTTTTGTTTTCAATGAGAAAAAGTTTAGAGAATGAAATGTGGACTGTAAAAGAAGAAGAGGAAGGAGTGTAAGTGATCTTAATAAGCAGTTAGGAATGAGTGATTTACGATTTATGCAAAGAAGCAGCGATGTGGACATGTGCACTGCAGTTCATCACAGTGGGAATAAGTTTTCTCAGTTGTGAGGTACTCCTCGCCTCTCTCCTGAGTGTTCTCAGCCTGGGATATGGTGCTGCAGGGATTGCAAGATGAATACTTTGTGTTTATTGTTACTGTGTAAGTTTCAGCTTTCATGTGGGTAATTGAAGAGAGGTATGTTTTTTAAGATCTAGGATCAGCAGCATGACCTGTTGTTTGTATTTTATGTTACTCTTCATCCAGTGTAATGTAGGGGAGTAGGGGTTGTTCGTCTTCTGGTTACTGTTGAGCTTTAAGGGCAGAATTATGTGTGTCCTGGGTGAACATCTTGTGCATTGTAGGTGTTCCTGAGCAGCAGTTTCTTGTATGCAATGCTTGGAAGTAACTCCTAGGTGAAGCTCCACTGTCTTAAAAGTATCAGGTGCCACCATGTTGGCTGAAAATGCCCTTGGGGTATATTCACCTTTGGTCCTAAAATACTGCTGGGGAAGCTTTGAATAATTGTACTTTGGAGATAGAATTTCCATCATCATTCCTTTGAAATTATTTTCTATGGGTGGCATTGAGTTATTTAGGGTTTCTTTTATGTTCATTTGAAAACATATTTATTTAGTGATATAGTGATTACCTTTCTTTATAGGGGTCTACATGGAGGGTCACCAGAGTTATAAAGAAAGTTCACTTAATTTTAGTGTATTGAAATGTGTAGAGAGTTTGCCTATGGTCCCATAAGGTTAGTTTATAAAAAGTTGCAAGCATTCTTGTAAAGTATAGAAGAGTTGATTATTTAGGGTATAGTGGAGTAGTTATGTACATGGAATTTTATGGGGCATTTAGGTTATTCATTTGTTTATTTTTACCTCATTACAGAATTTTTGGTTGCTTGTATCAGTTTTGGAAACTGTGCTCTATTGCCAATCCATAGAGGTGTGTAGAATCTCCTTTTATAGCTATGAATATTTCTATTTTGCTCTTTAGCTGGGCTGGTGGTGTATGATTTGACTTTTTTATAAATTGCATGTGAAGGGAGACATTCCTGTTGCACTGAGTTTATTTGAGTGAATTAGTGTTTTTTGTTTGTAGGACCATTTTTTTTTTTTTTTTTTTTTTTTTTTTTTTTTTTTTTGCTGTAGAATGTACTGTATGTCATGTAAAATTTTTTTGGTTGTTGTTTTCAATTATTTTAATGTCTTCCTCCTTTATATCATAGGCAGCTCCAAGGTTTTTTATTAGTGGAGGGTGGATATTAACATTCAGAAGGAAGCGATTTAAGTGGATGGCAGGATGTAAGGGTGCCATTTCTTTTCTTTTCTTTTCTTTTTTTTTTTTTTTTGACAGAGATATAGAGAGGGTCAGACAGACTGGAAGGGAGAGAGACAAGAAGCATCAATTGTTGGTTGCGGCACCTCAGTTTTTTCTCACTGACTGCTTTCTCAGGTGCCTTGACCAGGGGGCCACAACAGACTGAGTGACACCTTGCTCAAGCCAGCGACCTTGGGCTCAAGCTTGTGAGCCTTGCTCAAACCAGATGAGCCCACGCTCAAGCTGGTGACCTTGGCATTTTGATCCTGGGTCCTCCGTATCCAAGTCCGATACTCCATCTACTGCACCACTCCCTGGTCAGGCTTATACAGTTGTTCTGATACCAGTTATTATATATATTATAATTTTTCTTTTATGTAAAGAGAACCCTTTGTCATATGTAATGTGTGTTTGAATTTGCATCCATTAATGTGACCTAACAATTTAGGCTATTAATGTTTATTGATTAGGAATTAGCACAGCAATTTATTTTGGTAGCTATATACTACAAGGAATTATTCAATGCAATCAGGGTTTCTTCCATTCATTACTTTTTGCATAATTTCCCTATATTTTGTAGTTTAATAGATGAAGTGAAACTAAGGCAATAGTACTATTAAAAGTCTTGTTGTTTATATGTGTGATAGAATGAGTTTACAGACATGTTTGTGAAGTGATTTTATGTAAAATTGTTTTTAATTTGGTTACAAAAAAAATAGAATGAAAGTCATTAGTATTGGAAATGAAGGGGTAGAAGGTGTTCTAGGAACAGGAAGTATTTTGCAATAAAATATTTTGCAATAAATTGCCATTTAGGTCAATTGGCAATTGTGCAAAAAGTGGAAAAGGAACTTGTATATGGTGGAGGTAGGAAAGGAAAAGACTAGGGTGATCGATGATCAGTTACATATTGAAGCCGTATTACTGCAGATGTCCTGAGTTATGAACTAGCAAGGATGCTTCGAAACGTCCTGTGGTTCACAGGTGATTCAGTGTCCTAATGTGTTCCACAGTCCTTGTCCTGAGAATGCAGGCCATTGGGTTCTCAGTGACCTCTGTGATCTATGTGGTGCTTATTCCTTGGTCCCATGGTCTGGAAGTGCATCCGAAGGCCAGGATAGGTCTACCTCGTCAGGATGTGAGCCAGAGACACTTCTCGGTGCTGCAGATAATCCAATGTCGCTGAGATAGTTGCCTGTTCTTCAGTATCTGCCCTGGAGGAAAAGGTGAGGCAGCGTGTGTTTGAGCAATGGCACAGCAGAAGAATGGCATATTAGAGAAATTTTTTTTTGTAAATTTTAAAATGTATCATGTGTAGTTTGAGTGAGGGTGAGAATAAGGATAAGGGTTCCAGAATGTAGAGTTTTTATACTTTGGTTTATTTTGTAGGGGAAATGAAGGTCTTTGAGAGTAGTAGTAAACTTTGATTTGTAGTATATGAAAAGTTTTACCAAGAAGGAAGTCTATTGCTAGAGAGAAATTTGTTCATGATTTCAGCAAAGGAAAATAATACAAGTTTAGAGAGTGAATGCTAAAATGTAAAAGAGTAGGAATACGTATTCTATATGACATGAAAAAAAAAGTTATTGAAGACCAGATGATGGTTCGTGAAAAGAAGCAGTGATCTTGAGAGAACCAGTCTGGCTCATGAACGTGAGATTTAGTATCTGAAGTTGTAAGATGTTATGTGAGTCTGTAATGTTGTGGGGTGTGTTCTCAGCCTGGAGCACTCCACCCGAATTGTTGAGACGGTGGTCTTGTCTGTGTTGTTGTTCTGTCTGTGTGAGCTCCCATGTGGCTAGTTGAAGAGAGGTAGCATTTGTGATCCAGGATGCAAAATGACCAGCTGTTTGTACTGTACTTCCTGTTTCATGGAAAGTAGGGTTTGTCCTGGTAAAGTAGTGACCATTTGGGCCAGATCATTCTGTGTCCCGGGTGAACGCCGTCTGCATCGACGGGGCTCAGGAGCACCTGTTCTTTGTCTCCACTGTTCAATCAGCCCCACCATGTTCACAATGTGAAACACCGCCATCTTTGCCGAATATGCCCTGGGGGCACAGTCACCTTTGGAGCAGAAACTACTGAGGCGTAAGTTTGGAAGTTTGGAACCTTTCTGGATCCTGAAAGGATTTTAAAGCAGCATTTTTTTTTTTTGTATTTTTCTGAGGCTGGAAACGGGGAGAGACAGACAGACTACCGCATGCGCCAGACCGGGATCCACCCGTCACGCCCACCAAGGGCTATGCTCTGCCCACCAGGGGCGACGCTCTGCCCACCAGGGGGCGATGCTCTGCCCCTCCGGGGCGCCACTCTGCTGCGACCAGAGCCACTCCAGCGCTTGAGGCAGAGGCCAAGGAGCCATCCCCAGCGCCCGAGCCATTCCCGCTCCAATGGAGCCCCGGCTGCGGGAGGGGAAGAGAGAGACAGAGAGGAAGGAGGGGGGGGTGGAGAAGAAAATGAGCGCTTCTCCTATGTGCCCTGGCCGGGAATCGAACCCGGGTCCCCCGCACGCCAGGCCGACGATCCACCAATGAGCCAACCGGCCAGGGCCTAAAGCAGCATTTTTAGAATATTTCCATTGCAATTGTTTTGTAATTGTACTTGTTACCACAAGTGAGGAGTGGAAGACGGTCTCCTTTAAAATCGCCGTCAGGGCCCTGGCCGGTTGGCTCAGTGGTAGAGCCTCGGCCTGGCGTGCGGAGGTCCCGGTTCGATTCCTGGCCAGGGCACACAGGAGAAGCGCCCATCTGCTTCTCCACCCCCCCTTCTTCTCTGTCTCTCTCTTCCCCTCCCGCAGCCAAGGCTCCATTGGAGCAAAAGATGGCCCGGGCGCTGGGGATGGCTCCTTGGCCTCTGCCCCAGGCGCTAGAGTGGCTCTCGTCGCGATGAGTGAAGCCCCAGAGGGGCAGAACAACGCCCTCTGGTGGGCAGAGCATCGCCCCCTGGTGGGCGTGCCGGGTGGATCCCGGTCGGGCGCATGCGGGAGTCTGTCTGATAAAATCGCCGTCTGCGTGATGCCCTGCGCCCTCGTGTGGACACCTCTGCGAATGACACCTTAGCGCAGGTGCACAGATCATGTTCAGTAGAGCGGATCCTCTATGAACGCGGCGTTCAGTCTTCCGTTCAGGTAGTGTTTTCTCTCATGGCCGAGTATTTTGAAGGGTATGTGTGTGTGTGTGTGTGTGTGTGTGTGTGTGTGTGTTTCGTTTCTGAAGAAATGACTCTCTATCTATGAATGAGAGAGGTGTTTGTTATCCATCTAGTTCAGTGATAAATTTTTGTAATTTTTGTTGTAGGTCTGCTTTAGGTCATTGGGAGTTTCTGTTACAGATTTCCTGTGAAATACATGAAAAGCAGGAACCCCCAGGTCCATGTAAGCAAACAGTAGGAAGCGCTGGTCTTTGTAGTCCTGGATTTTGCCCTCAGATGTACTAAGTGTTGTATAATGTCCATTTGTATGATGTTTGCATGATTCACGTGGGTTCCAAAGTAGGTTTACAGTGGTGAGTAGGAGAAGGAATAAATTGTCATATTCTTATTTAGCAATTCTATTTTTCATAGAATAACCATCAGTCTTTATTGGGCTCACCCCATAGGACTTTCCCCACCGTTTTCCTTGGAAGCTGTGTGTCTTTTTTCAGGTTTTGCATTTTAGAATGTCTCCCATGGGGTGGCTTGTGTCTTTATTTTGTAAAGAAGGCATTTTTTTAATTATATTTTTTAGTTTTATGAAGTGTCAACATATGTATGTGGCTATGGTAAATATGCAGGTATGTATGCAGTTCCTGGGTGTTTTCATGTGAATGAGACATGAAAAAGTATAGTTGGGTGCAAGCAGTAGGGTTTGTAGTCTGGGTTGTATGGATGTTTTGGGGTGGATCATTCTTTGTCCTGGGTGACTGGCTGTGCATTGTGGGTGCTTTCCTGCATCTGTTCTTTCTATCTGCTGAATGCAAATAAAAAAGAGTTTCCACAGTGTTGTTAATACAAAACGACACCGTTTTAGTCAAATGTGCCCTGGGGGCATATTCACCTATGTTACAGAAGCCTGAGGCAGAAGCCTGACATTCAATATTTCGGAATACTAGCATGATAGGAACACAGGTTTTTTTTTTTGTTGTTATTTCTCTGCTGAAAGTGTTTTCTAACTGTACCAGTGATTTATGTCGGGGTTATCATTTGTGGCTTTTAGATGTTTCTTTGAAAAGATGTACATGGGATGATGCTGTGTTTACCATCCCTTAAAGGTTTCTTGATGGATGGTGAGGAGAGTCATAGAGATTTTATGCAGTTTTAGTGAATTGAAATGTATAGGAAGTTATTTTACCATTCAATAGGGTCAGTTTTCAAAAACTTCCAAGCCTTCTTGGAGAGTATCTTTGATTTTCATTGATTGGGTATGGAGGAGTAGTTATGTATGTTGAAGTTATTTGCCATGTAAAGATTTTTTTTAGTATTCTTAATAAATTTTTTTTGGGGGGGGATATAGTATAATACCCTGAGAAAGGTGGTGATTGTTGAAGATTATTTTTGTCACAGGTGAATTATTCATTCATTCTTTTTTTTTTTTTTTTTACAGAAACAGAGTCAGAGAGAGGTATAGATAGGGACAGACAGACAGAAATGGAGAGAGATGAGAAGCATCAATCATTAGGTTTTCATTGTGACACCTTAGTTGTTCATTGATTACTTTCTCATATGTGCCTTGACCGTGTGCCTTCAGCAGAATGAGTAACCCCTTGCTCGAACCAGTGACCTTGGGTCCAAGCTGGTAAGCTTTGCTCAAACCAGATGGGCCCATGCCAAAGCTTGGGGTCTCGAACCTGGGTTGTCTGCATCCTACTCCGACACTCTATTCACTGTGCCACCACCTGGTCAGGCTATTCATTCATTCATTAGTTTGTTCATTTATTCATTTATTTATTTTAGATTTTAGAGAAAGGAGAGAGAGGGTGATAGGAATGGGAAGCATGAACCTGTTGCTTCTCATTTCTTCATTGATACAGCAAGCCCAGGGTTTGGAACCAGTGACCTCAGTATTCCAGGTTGACACTTTATCCACTGTGCTACCAGTCAGGCTCACACATGTATTTCAAAAGATGGATCATGTGCAGCTTTATGGAATATGTATTGACTCCTGACTTTTTCCAGGTGTCTCCTGAGCCTAGGACACTCATACCCAGTGTTTGGAAGATGGTAAGTTTTGTCTTTATTGGTGTTGTTCTTTAGAGGTCAGCCTCCTTGTTAGTCATTGTAGAAAGTTATCCTTTCAGCTGTAGGATGGAAAAGGACATGCTGTTTGTGTTGTGTTCTTAGTAGTATACAGCTATTGTTCTCGGTCATTATTGACCTGGGTGAGGGCCCTGTGCACCCTATATGCTTAGTAGGAGGTGCCACTCTCTGCACCGGTAGCCAGCAAAGCCCACCATCTCTGTGATGTGACATGCCGTCATATTGGGGAAATATGCCC
The DNA here is from genome assembly GCF_036850995.1 of Saccopteryx leptura. Classification (NCBI taxonomy): domain Eukaryota; kingdom Metazoa; phylum Chordata; class Mammalia; order Chiroptera; family Emballonuridae; genus Saccopteryx; species Saccopteryx leptura. Next base: position 75,015 of record NW_027095697.1, on the reverse strand, counting down.
TGGGGTCAAAGTTAATTTTGATTGTGAAAGACCTGAAACTTCATATTTTTATCATCTTTCTGTGGAAATTATTTTCTAATCACAATAGTGATTCATTTGGGGGCTATTTTATAAGTTTATGTGAAAAGATGGTAATGTAATGAGTATAATTACTCCCTTTTCTAACAGGTTTCTAGATGAGCGTCATGTAATACTATTTTCTCATATAGTTGTTCTGACAGCAGTTATTCTATGAATGAAAGATTTTTCTTATTATGTAAAGAGAAACCTTTATGGTACATAATGATAGGAATTTCCACCTAGCACTGCAGGTTCCATACTAACATATAGGCTATTTATGTGTATTGATAAGAAGAAGGGTGTTTTGTTTGTTTGTTTTTTAGTGTATCTGGTGATGTAGTATAGTGTGAAGTTGCAATGAGGGTCAGGGTCCAGAATATAGGGTTATTTGTGGGATCTTAGAGGAACCAAAGATAGAGGAAACTGGTAGTAAGCCATGTTCTGTGGTGTATTAAAAATTTGTCTTGAGAAAAAGTGTATTTTTGGACAGGTATATGTGTGTCATTTCAGAAAAGCCTAAGAAGAGTAGTTTAGAGGGTGAATTCTGGCACGTGAAAGAGTTCTGAGAAAGATTCCTAGCGACATTCAGAAACAGTCAGGAAAGACCACGTGGTGAGTCCTGAGGAGAAGCAGAGATCCTGATAGGACCAGTCTGATTCATCAGAGAGTGATTCAGCGTCCAAGTTGTGAGATGTTCCTTGCCTCTCAGATTTTCTGGGGCATCGTCTCAGTCTAAGATCGTATTCAGCCATTTTTGAAGATGGTTTGTAATTGTTTTTTCTCAGGTGTCTGCTTCTAGGTGGGTAGGTCAAGAGAGTCAGCATTTGTGATCTAGGATTCCAAATGACCTAGTGTTTGTATTCTATTTGTCTTGTTGTGCCATAGAGTTGAGAGGGAGTTCTGAGTAGTATTAACATTTTGGGCCAGATTATTCTTTGTCCTGGATGAACATCACCTATATCAGATGCGCACTTGTTCATTGTATTCAGTGCTTGCAAGTAGTGCTCCTTGGAGTGTTGTGAGAAGGTCTGAGTCATTCTCAAAGTGTTGCAGCTGCAAGTCCATGATGGATTCCATAGTAGGAGAGGGAGCCCAGTCTCACCCTCATCAAGCAAGTGCGGGTTACAATAGCAGTAATGAGGGAGCAGTGGAGAGAGTGCAGGCAGGAGGGAAACATCGGCATCAGCATCGGAAAGCAGCAAAGAGCATCTGAAAGCTGCGAGAGAAGTGAAGCCCAGAGGGCTTGTTTTGCTGGAAGCAAAGGAGGAGCCCTGTGAGAGAGAATGGGTCACAGGAAAGGAAGGTCGTTTGAATCAGAGAGATGAGTGGCGCAGAGGGGAATTGTATCTGAAGTTAGAGTCCAATAGGGAGCAGCTTTATGGGACCCAGTGAAGGTGCCATATGGCAGGGAAAAAGACTCATCTATGTAACAGAAATTAGGGAGTCTGTAGACAACTTTACTTCTCTGAGTGGATGGATTCAAGCTGCAGGTCCAGAAGAGGGTGAAGGAGAGGTTAAGAATTAGTCAGTGGGGGTTCCACTTATGGAATCCTGTAGTCACACAGGCTACTGTGGGGAAGGTCTCTCATCCTATCCTCCGCACCTGAGAACCTCCAGTCAAGCCCGAGTCCTGCGGGAGGTCTCCTGGCATGGAGGGGCAGGAGAGTGCTTGCAATCCATGGTTCTCCTGGAGTAGGGTAATCCTCATGAGCACGAGGAAGTAGGATATACTCATGAACAGTGTTCAGTTTGTGTTCTTTAGGCGTTTTGGGAACAAGGTGGAGAAGTTGGAATGGGGGAGGGGGTTAGGTCATAGAATTCAGTGAAATGGTAGTGTGTGAATTTTCTAATGGTTTGGCATGAGAAAGGTGGGTGATCTTACCCTATAGCAGGGAGGTTGTCCCAAAATTGAAAGGAAACACATGGGGTCCCATTGCAAGGTCAGTGGAGGAGTCCATGGGAGAGCAGGGCCCACCGACTTGAGCGAGTCTATACGGGGAGGGTGTGATCCGGCAAGCAGTGTCGGGTGGCGTCTCCTGACACTCCATGGCCAGTGAACAACCTGGTTGCATCCGTGGAAAAAAAAAAGCAGTCCGCTTATGGTGTCGGGAAATGTTATTTAGGTTGCCTGTCCTTTCCTGTGTGTCCGGGAGTGCAGAGTATGGAGTCTTGTTGAGTTCGTGAGGGAGAGATTTAGTAGTGTGAATCCAAGGGAGACAGAGTCAGGGAGTCTGTTCATCATTTTGAAGACTGAATACAGAGGGAAGGGCTTAGCATGTTGGAAGGAAGGATGCCGCCCAGACTGGGTCCCTGAGGCTCTGAGGAGAAGAGGAGCCCTGTGCGGGGTGGTCTGACAGGGGAGCAGTGAAGTGACCTGCAAATCTGTTCTGAGAGGCCTGGACATCGGGTTGCAATGACCCAGCACGGTGGAAGCTTTCAAAAATCCAGGAAAGGCGGTTGTTGCCATGTCTAGCAAGGTGGGTTCCTGGTAGAGGGAGGAGGACAAAGCAGCCCATGGGGAAGCTGAGGCCTTTCAAGCAGGGGGCTGGGGTGTATCAGTATCAAGGAAGGGAGAGGGTTAGTTAGGGTCATCGAGAAGGGGTCATTGGCTCACTCATGCTGTCCCATAGTTTTCCTCTGAATGTATTCTTGTGGATACATGATGGGTTGTGAAGAGGTCAAAGTGGAGATGATGCTGTTCACGATGGGTCACCTTTGCCTCAGAGACTCATTGTCGTGGGTGCCGGGAGGAGAGAGTGGAGTAAAGGGAGGTGAAGGTGGTTTCAGGTAAGAACGGTTTCTAAGTGAGAAGTCCCAATCTAACTGTGAGCCTGGGTTCTGCTGTCAGAGCTGACATGGTACTGATGAAAAGCATTGCTTGCCGTCTCATTGCAGAGAGCAGAGGACTTGCCTTTGTGATATGGACAGCTGCCTTCTTGCCCTTCTGTACCTGCGAGATCATCTTCTAGCTCAGGTAAGACAAGTTTACTTACTTTCCCTAGACATTCCTGTGCAGTGTTGCAGGGTCAGTTCGGATCAGGAGGCTTTGCACATCACAGCTTTAAGCTGTGTCTTCACCCTGGCTTTAGAAAGTGATTCCAAAGGTAGGGCAGGGTCATCAGTTTCTGCCTTTGTTCCTTTACTTGCTATTCAGCATTAAAATAAGAGTGCATGTAATATTACATTGTGGTTCAACTCCCACATTACCCATTTGGTGGTCTTAAATGCTTCGATTTCCAACTTTTTGGGAATGCTGTCTTGGCTGCAGAGGTGGGTTCTTTCTGCAGGGTCTTTGCTTTGCAGTTATTTGTGTTCTTAGAATATGTTTGTATACTGTCCTGGAAATGTTTTGGTGTGGCTTCCTGTCCTGGTTCTCTATGTAGGCTTCAGATTTAGGTGCTACTGTTTGCTCTGAGGCAGGAAGGTTTGATGTCCCACTCTGCCATTTCTTCTTTGTTCTTCTGTGTTCCTGATCTGGATGTTGTCTGGGTATCATCTTTGAGTGAGAGTTACTTCAAGTTCCACTTCAGCTTTGTTTGCAAGCATTATCAAGGGATGAGGGTATGTGCCTAGGTTCTACATGTCGGTTATGCTGTCTTGGTGCCACTAAGCTTTCTTTGTCCAGTGAGATGCCTCAAAAGTGGGTTGGCAGCATCTTTTCCTATCTCTGGGTGGTATTTTTTCTGTCAGTATAATCAACACTGCCATGGAGTTTGTTTACCCAGAATGATGCCAGACATGAGGTCCCTTATTGAGGCAAAACAACTTCTTTGACTGCCATCGTGTGGTTATTCTGAGAATAGCACTACTGAAGGGAAATCTTTTTAATTTTTGATGTCCTTCGTAAGGACACTCTAAAACACTCCGGTCTTTGCAGGCGTCACTGTTTTGTCATTGTCTCCGAAACTGTCTGTGTGTTGCAGGTGTCAGTTCCTTCCATTGTTGGGGTATGTGACCTTTTTCTGGAAAACGGAATGCCATCTCCATGACTGTCTTAGAGTGGGTCATTCCCTCCTTCTATGTTATTCCTTATACTCCTCTGTGCCATCACAGTGGCTCACAGATCACTGAGGGTTCAGGCACATTTTTTTATTGATAAGAGGAAGTTTTGACCTATTTCCAGCCTGGCGGATTGTGCGGGTATGTGAATGTCAGTATTTCTGAGCAGGAGAAGGTATTTCAAGTTATCTTTTCCTTTATGAGTGATGACATCACTGCTACAAGGAATATTTTGGTTCATCTCCTTTAAGAGGTATTTCTTTACTGAGAGAATTCCACTGTGGCAACAGGGACAGTTCTGTATTCCCTGTGCTCCACCGTGCTTGATATCTGAGTTTTAAGACAGCGGCCTGAGATGATAGCCATGATTGGTACTCCTGGTACTGTAAGCGATGTCCATCCCATGGTCTGCTACAGGGAGATGGCTTTGCCAAAGTCCACTCACTTTTACCCTTGGCATTCTCAATAGCAGTTCGATGGCTCGTTCATCTTGCCTCCCGTGTGTTAAGTTTTTGGTGTTTGCTGTGCAACCTTCGTTTGTCACTCCTATTTTCCCTGCATGACATCCAATTTCTCTCTATGACTTCTGAAATCATTAGGTCAGTCTCTCCCATTTCCTATTAGGTAGAGTGACATGTTGTTTCTGGTAGTTTTATGTGAAAAGGTTTCCAATATGTTTGTTTAAGCTGATGAATGTGTGATGGGATCTTCAATACAGGATGTACAGATGAGAAGGTTCTGAGGAAAGTCATTGGCCCTCCTTTATTCCCTGCGTGCTCAGAAGAGATTGTTGTGGGGAGAGATGGAGGGCTGTCACCTTCTTTGTTCCTAAGGTGTTGTAGGTGGGAGTTCGTGAAGGGGTTGTACTTACTTAGGGAAAGTGATCTCTGCATTCATTTTTTTGGTCTTTCTGTGTCTAGGTGCAGGCTGAGAGGGAATGTCAAGGTTCAATGACTTCCATGTTCATGGAGTGTCTTGGACATGGTAGCAATAGTGTTGCTGTATGTTTCCAACTGGACATAGTCTCAGTGCCTCCCCTATGTCTTTATTTATTTGTTTATTTTACATGCTGTTTACAGAACCCTGTGTGTGTGTGAATTAGGAGGACCCGGTTTTGTCCTGGACAGGGCAGCTGGATGGGCTCTATGTTCCGCCTGTGGTGCATTGCTGACAGTGGTGTGTTTTTCCTGCTGGGGAATGTGGTGTAGGGTATTTTGTGCATTCTCATTACGGTTGTTGGGTGTCCTGCATTGCTCTGGAATTGCCTTTGGGTCCCGTGTTTTAGAGTGCAGTCTATGGGTAGTATTGAAGTCTGTTTTGATGGATGTGGCCTGGTAGGAAGGGCTTGATAGATGTCTCTGCTGTCTTCTCTCTTTACTTTAGGTTTTGTGTTCTGTATTGTGTCTGTGCACCTGTTTGGGGTTGGGTGCTGATGATCTGTGCCAGAGTGCGTGTGTGTGGCTTGCTCACACTGGCCCTGGTGTTGTTTGTGTGTTACAGCTTGTTCATCATTTTTATGACCCAGAGCTGCTGTGACAGGCCCCACTTTATGGTAATGGTGTGATCACTGTGACACTAGGACTTTGCCATCATGGTGTGTGTAGCTTTGAAAACACTTTTCAGTAGAGGCCACCCCAGGGGAATAGAAAGGGGGAGTAGTGCAGTGAGCAAATTGGTGATGGCAGTACTCTTGGTTTCTTGGTGCTGGGTTTTGACATCATGAAGAGGCCCTTAAGGTTTCCTCCATCAACGGGGACATAAAGTACTTTTCAGTGATTATGTTTCCAGTACATTTTTGTTGATTAGTCCACTTGTCAAAAATGACCAACTGCTGTTGAAAATGAGCAGCTGTCACTGTGAAATGGATGACTGCAGAGGTTGTATGTGCTGAAATTACTGCCTTTCTGGTTTTCCAGGACCTGTAAGTGCTCTGCTTGTTCATTCTGTTTCCTTTTTTTTGTTTTGGTGTTGGGTTTGTTGGAGACGTGAGGCTTTCAGAGTTTTGTTTTCGTGTTTTATTTTCACCCAGAGTTCAGAAAGGTTTTGATCAGTTTGCCTGTTTTGAATTATAGTTGTGTCGGATTTTTCCTCCGTCTCACCATTTGCTTGCTTGTTTGCTGACATGTTCATTCTGTGTTGCTTGAGGACTTTGTTCCTATTTTCCATACTTTTATTTCTGCCCAGGGTTTCTGGGGGTGCAGTGCTTGTCCATGTATCCCACCTGTGCCTAACTTGTCTTTGGCATTGAGGTGGGTTCCCTTACCATGAGTGTGTGGTTTGAGGTCCCATCACTGTGTGTCACATGTGTACATCAGCCTCTGCATTGTTGGATGTGATTTCTTTGCCCTGGATGAGCAGATAGTGCTTCATTGCATGTGTTCTTTCAGCCTTGTTATCAATTAGAGAAAGGAATGATAGTGCATTTGGAATAGAGTTCTGTTACTGTTGTAGGGTTTCAGCTGCTGTTGTATTGATTCTATTGGTCGGGCTCCACGTGATGCCATTGTGCAGGCCGCGTGAGGTGAGGTACCAAGGAGTTACTCACGTAGGTGGTGAAGAATAGTGAAAAAGTGATGAAGCGTCAGGTTTTCTTCTTTGTTCATGGGTGCAAGCAAGACTTAGAGTGTCCTGCATGTTTTGGGGCAATGTGTTAATATGTTTTGGTTTAATTATATTGTAAGTGCCCTTGTTATTTGTTTTGGGATTTCTTTTACAACTTGCAAGGATACGGACTGTGCAGTTCATTTTTGTTGTGGATTTCTAAAGGAACCAAAAGGGGAGGGAGATTCACAGTTTCTATGTGTCACCACAGGTGTGGAGAACACAGTCGCCTTTTCAGCTGCCGTCCGCGGGATGCCCTGGCGCCCTCGTGTGGGCATCTTGGGGAAATGACACCTCAGCGCAGGTGCCCAGAGAAGGTTTGGCATAACGGGTCCCCTTTCAAGGAGGAATCCACTTTTCCGTTCACTATAAGTGGTTTCTCTCCTTACCGATTATTTCAAAGGAGGTGTGTGTGTGGGGGGTCCTCTCGTTTCCGAAAGGAGAGAGTTGTGATTCATCTATTTCGATGATATAGTTTTCTGTTTTTTCTTGCAGTTCTGCTCTATTTCATTGGGAGATTCTGTTTCCGAGTTTCTGTGCCATGCATGGAAAGCAGGAACTCCCAGGGTCATGCCACTCAGCGGTAGGAAGCGCTGTTCTTTGTCGTCATGGGTTTTGCCATTAAACGTACTAAGTGTTGTATAATGTCCATTTGTATGATGTTCCCATCACACAGCTAGGTGGGTTCAAAGTGGGTTTATAGTGGTGAGTAGGAGAAGGAATTGTCCGATTCCTATGTATTAATTACTGTACTATTTTCCATAGAATGACCATCCATCTTTATTCTGCCCACTGCATTGAAATTTTCCCACTGTTTCCCTTGGAATCTGCTTGTTTCCTTACGGTTTTTGCATTTCAGAATGTCTCCCTTGTGGTATGAGTTTTGATTTTGTAAGGAAGGTGACTTTTCCATTGTGATTTTAAAATGATGAAGTTTAAATGAATTTATTTTGCTAAGGTAAACGTGCACTGAGTGTCCCTGGTTCCTGAGTGTTTTCATGTGAATGAGTCAGAAAAAACTGAAGTCAGGTACGAGTGGCAGGACGCATCCGCCAGAGGCTGACCGGCCAGAGATGAGAAGTGGGGTCAAGAGAAAGGTACCGAGGTGGACTGGAGGGAAATGGGGTCCAGACCCGAGGTGGGTACTTTGCACGGGAAGAGGGATGATGTCGGTGGATGTGAGGCCAGGTGCTGGCAGGCAGGGGTCGTTGTCTCTGGGTCAGAGGTGTAGAGGTGAGAGGATCGCGACCCAGAGATTGTCAGGAGGGTTGGAGGGGACAGGGGGGAGGAGTTGGGGGAGAAGGTGTAACCAGGAAGAGAAGCAGAGAGGAATCGCTGGACAGTTATTGGAGCACACGTCCCACTCCCAGTGTAAGTGAGCACTTCCAGTGGGAGCACTTTCCTATTTCAATATAGACAGTGTTCAGAAAACAATGTAATTCTTTTTGTAAAAAAATTTTAGTTGTCGATTTTAGAGAGAGGAGTGGAAAACATTCATCTACAGTTCTCGCCCCGATGTGTGTTGACCAGACAATCCTGTGGTTTCCAAGGCGACGTCAGCATCCCAGGTCTATATGCTTCATTCACTGCACCACTGCAGGTCAGGCTAATTTTTATTATCCTCAATATTAATATGAATATTATTTAATTATTATTAAATAGTATGAAAATACTGTGTGTCTTTGGGTAGCATTTTATAATTTTAATAGTATAGATCATCTCTGTTCTTGTGAAGCAGAATCCAAGGCAATTACCTGTTTTACTGTTAGTCAGGTCTGAAGAAATGTATTATTCACTCGAGTTTTTGTATAAGTGGAGTATTTATGTATAACTGATATCTCTCTTCCAGTGTAGTAAAATTTTTTGTTTGTAGTAAATGGTAGGTGACTGTCATGAGTCATCCAGGTACATAAACTACTATGTAGTTATAATCAGTATATTGATAAAGGAGGAAGTCCTATGAAAGTTGTCAAATGTTGAAAGGTACGAGGTAGAAGTGAGATCATGCTAGGAGTTTGCAAAAATAGTTTTGTAAGTTAAAAGTACAGTGATGAGGCCTGACCTGTGGTGGTGCAGTGGATAAAGCGTCGACCTGGAAATACTGAGGTCGCCGGTTCAAAACCCTGGACTTGCCTGGTCAAGGTACATATGGGGGTTGATGCTTCCAGCTCCTCTCCCCCTTCTCTCTCTCTGTTTCTCTCTCTCTCTCTGTCTCTCCCTCTCCTCTCTAAAATGAATAAATAAATAAAAAAATTAAAAAAAAAAAAGTACAGTGATGAGTCAGTGAAATAGTACCATCTGTCTTAGCGTTTGACATGAGTGTAGGTCTGGGATGCACGCTGTGGTAATAATCCTAAGTATGGTTAGTCATTACCCGTGCTCCATGTAGGGTGTTGGGGAATATACACTATGGTCAAAGTCTTCATTTTTGAGGTGGAAAACTTTAGAGGGTGAATTGTGGAATCTGATGAAGGAAGATGAAGGATTGGAAGTGATCGTACACAGGTACGAAAGTGATTTTTGTGTTATGAAAAGAAGCGCTGATGGCGAGATGCTTAGTCTGGATCTCTTCCCGGGTGATTCCGTCTCATACTACATGAGATGTTCCTTGACTCTTGAGTGTGTTTGGTTGTCTTGTCAACCCTGAGCAGTTGATTGCAATCATGGAAAGATGGGAGGGTTTTTTTGGTTTTTCTTTTTAAGCTTTGGTTTTGAGTATCTATGTGATATTCAAAGAGAGAAATTGTATTTCAGAGTTACAATTTAAAATGAATTGCTGTTTGTATTCTAGTTTAAACTTTTTGTTGTTCTATGGAGATTAGGGTCAGTGTTTTGAGCACCGTGGATCTTTTGGGCTGAGTCCATGTTTGTTCCGGTTGAAGGGCTGTGCAGTGTAGGTGCCTATGTGCTTCTGTTCTTTCTAGTCAGTACTTATAAATAATAGCTAGGCCTCAACACTCCTTACAATACTAAATGGCGCCATGATGGTCGAATACGCATATGTATGTTTTGTTCAGAAATCTTACAGAAGTAGGAAATTTCTGGAGAGCTGAATGATAGGAATGCAGCAGTTTTCTTATATCTCCATTGAAAGTATTTTCCAGCTTTACCAGTGATTTATGTTAGGGTTATTTTTTGATATGTGTGTGTGTGTGTGTGTGTGTGTGCACGCTTTGTATTTTTTTAAGAGATGTGTCTTTGAAAAAATGTGAAGATTACTTTTACTTACATGTTTCTAGATGGATGTCGTGGCGAGCCATAAAGAAAGCATATGTAACTGAAATGCACTGAAATGTCTAGGAAGGTGGTTTATCATTCAGTAGGGGTAGTTTTCAAAGAGTTTTAAGCATTTTTGAAAAGCATGTTAGATGTATGATTTGGGATTGTGGAATAGTTATGTATCTTGAATTTCATTTGTTAATTATAGGTTTTTTTAAGTATTTTTTGATTTTTTTGATGGGGAGGGGCTGCCATGGTGTTGAGAGATTTGCCATATCCCTGAATGAGAGAGGTGTGTTAAGATGTTTTTTATAATGATGGATATTTCTCTTTTCCATGTTAGGTCCGTGATTTATTATTTGAGTTTTATTATTCTAGTTTGTTACTTATTGCATTGAATTTAGATATTGATGGTCATTGGAATGTATTGAAATGAATTTCTGTCCCTTATTTGTAGGACCACGTTTTGCTTTTCAATGTAGAGCATGGTATCCAAATATGTATTGGTGTTGTTTCCATTTCTTTTTTTTCTCTCTGTGTTATGGTGTAGGTGGCTCCAGTATTTTCTATTTGTTTTGCATGTCTGTTAACATCCACAGATAGTGATTTTTGCAGATAGTAGAATGGGGGGGTGTCACTTATTTTCTCACATAGCTGTTGTGACACCAGTTAGTTTATTAAGGAAATATTTTATACGATGTTAATAAAAGATATATGGTAAAAGAATAGATAGGATTTAGCTTCCTAGTAGTGGAGGTTTCGTTGAAAGAAGTAAGCTATTTATATCTATCGGTAAGGAAAAAGGTGTTTCTTAATTTATAAAGTGATGTAGTGGGATACCACACTGCAGGGATCACAAGATGAATACTTTGTGTTTGTTGTTATTGTTCAAGTTTCAACTTTCATGAGGTTAGTTGAAGAGAGGTATGTTATTTGAGATCTAGGATCAGCACCATGACCTGCTGCTTGTATTATTTTCTAAGGGTGATATTGAGTTCTTTAGGAGTATTTTTTTTTTGATGTTCATCTGAAAACATGTGTATGCAATGATATAGTCATCACCGTTTTTTTCAGGAGTCTGTGTGGAGGGTTACCAGAATTATAAAGAAATTTCATGTAATTTCAGTGTATTGAAATGTGTAGAGAGTTTACCTATCATCACATTGGGTTAGTTTTTAAAACATTGCAAGCATTCTTGTAAAGTATGGTAGATGAAATATTTAGGGTATAGTGGTGCAGTTATGTATATGGCACGTGATGGGCCATTTAGATTATTTATTTATTTTTACCTTGTCACCTAGTTTGTGGTTGCTTGTATCGGTGTTCAAAGCAATGCTTCTTTGCCATTCCATAGAGTTGTGTTGAATCTCCTTTTATAGCTAAGAATATTTCTATTTTGCTTTTTAGGCTGGTGGTATAGGATTGGACTTCGTTATGAATTGCATGGGAATGTAGACTTTCACGGTATACTGAATTTATTAGAGTGAGTCAGTGTTCTTAATTTGTAGGACCATTTTATGCCTTAGAATCTAATGTCATCTAAAAGTTTTCTGGTTGTTGTTTTCAATTGTTTTAACGTCTTGCTCCTTTATGTTGTAGGCAGCTGCAGGGTTTTCTATGAGTCGAGGATGGATATGAACATTCAGAAGGAAGTGATTTCAGTGAGTGGCAGGATGTAGGGGTGCCATTTATTTTCTCCTATGGTTCTTTTTCTTTTATTTTTTTTTGTGACAGAGACAGAGAGGGACAGACAGACTGGAAGAGAGAGAGATGAGAAGCATCACTTTTTTGTTGCCGCACGTTAGTTTCTCATGGATTACTTTGTCATATGAGCCTAGACTAGGGGGCTAGAACTGACCGAGTGACCCCTTGCTGTAGCCAGTGACCTTGGGGTCAAGCTGGTGAGCCTTGCTCAAACCAGATGAGCCTGTGCTCAAGGTGGTGACCTCAGGGTTTCGAATAGGGTTGTTCTGAAATAAGTTTTTATAATTTTTTCTTTCATGTGAAGCTAACCCTTTGTCATATATAATGTGTGTTTGAATTAGCATGTATTAATGAGACCCAAGAATTAGGTTGTTTATGTTTATTGATGAGGAGTTAGCGCAGCAGTTTATTTTGGTAGCTATATGGTATAAGGAATGATTCAATGGAGTCGGGGTTTCTTCCATTTATTGCTTTTTGTATAGTTCCCCTATATTTTGTATTTTAATAGGTGAAGTGAAACTAAGGCAAAAACACTATTAAAGGTGTGGGTATTTTCATAAAGTCTGAGAGAATGAGTTTATAGACATGTTTGTGAAGGGATTTTATATAAAATTGTTTTTAAGTTAAGAAAGAAAACAGGATGAGAGTCATTAGTATTGGAGATGAAGGATCTGGGTGGAAGATGTTCTAGGAACAGGAAGTATTTTGCAATCAAGCAGAGCGCCATTTAGATCAGTTGGCTATTGTGTAAACATTGAAAGAGGAACCCGTAGATAGTGGAGGTAGGAAAGGAAAAGACTAGGGTGATCAATGATCAGTTATATCATTGAAGCCGTGTTACAGAGCTTGTCATGAGTCATGAGAAAGCAAGGATGCTTTGAAACATCTTGTGGTTCACACGTGATTCAGTGTCCTCATGTGTTCCACAGTCTTTGCCCTCAGCAGGCACGTGTAGGGGGGTTCTATGTGGCCTCTACGATGTATGTGGTGCTCATTCTTTGGTCCTGTGGCCTGGATGTGCAGCTGAAGGCCAGGATAGGTCTACCTCATCAGGCTGTGTGCCAGAGACAGTTCTCGGTGCTGCAGATAGTTGTGAGATAGAGAACTATCCCAGGCTGCTGAGATAGTTGTGTGTACTTGAGTATCCACCCTGGAGAGAAAGGTGAGGCAGCATGTGTTATAGCAATAGAATATGAGAAGAATGGCATAGTAGAAGATAGGGTTTTCTGGGGTACATTTTGGACTGTAACATGTGGTGTGGTATAGTTTGAGTGAGGGTAGAGGACAAGGGCTCTAGATTGTAGGGTTCTGTTATGCTCTGGTTTAGTTTGTAGGGGAAAAGAAGCTCTTTGAGAGTAGCAGCAAACCTTGATTTGTAGTATATGAAAAGTTGTATGAAGAAGTCTATTTGTAAGGAGGAATTTGTTTATGATTTCAGCAAAGGAAAATAATGGAAATTCAGAGAGTGAATGTTAAAACGTGGAAGAGTAGGAACCCATGTTCTATGGGATATGAAGAAAAAGTTATTAAAGACTGGATGATGGTTCGTGAGAAGAAGCAGTGACCTTGGGAGACCCAGTCTGGCTCCTCCATGTGAGATTTAGTGTCTAAAGGTGTAAGATGTTTTGTGAGTCTGTTATGTTGTGGGGTGTTATGTTGTGGGGTTTTGCTTTTCAATGTAGAGCATAGTATCCAAATATGTATTGGTGTTGTTTCCATTTCTTTTTTTTCTCTCTGTGTTATGGTGTAGGTGGCTCCAGTATTTTCTATTTGTTTTGCATGTCTGTTAACATCCACAGATAGTGATTTTTGCAGATAGTAGAATGGGGGGGTGTCACTTATTTTCTCACATAGCTGTTGTGACACCAGTTAGTTTATTAAGGAAATATTTTATACGATGTTAATAAAAGATATATGGTAAAAGAATAGATAGGATTTAGCTTCCTAGTAGTGGAGGTTTCGTTGAAAGAAGTAAGCTATTTATATCTATCGGTAAGGAAAAAGGTGTTTCTTAATTTATAAAGTGAGTCTGTTATGTTGTGGGGTGTCTTCTCAGCCTGAGGCATTCTTCCGGAATTGTTGAAGATGAGTGATTTTGTCTGTGTCGTTCTGTCTGTATGAGCTCCCATATGGGTAGTTGAGAGGCAGCCTTTGTGATCCAGGATGCAAAATGCCCAGACGTTTGTGTTGTACTTGACTGTTTTTGTTTCATGGAGAGTCGGGTTTGTCTTGGTGAAGTAGTGACCATTTGGCCCAGATCATTCTGTCTCCTTGGTGAACGCCATCTGTATCGCCGGGGCTCAGGAGCACCTGTTCTTTGTCTCCACTGCTCTGTCATCCTCATCGTGTTCACATGTGAAACGCAACCGTTTTGGCCGAGTATGCCCTGGGGGCACAGTCACGGTTGAAGCAGAAACAAGTGAGGCAGAAGCTTGGATTCTTTCTGGAATCTGAAAGGAGTTTAATGCAGTAGTTTTAGAATATGTCCATTGTAATTGTTTTGTAATTGTACCCGATACCACAGGTGTGGAGTAGAAGACGGTTGCTTTTAAAATCGCCATCCTCGCGATGCTCCGGCGCCCCCGTGTGGACACCTCTGCGAATGACACGTTAGCGCAGGTGCACAGATCATGTTCAGCAGAGGGGATCGTTTTATGAAGGCGACGTTCAGTCTTCCGTTCAGGTAGTGTTTTCTCTCATGGCTGAGTATTTTGAAGGGGGGGGGCTGTCTATTGTTTCTTAAGAAATGACTTTCCGTATGTGAATGAGAGGGCTGCTATCCATCTAGTTCAATGATACATTTTTGTAATTTTTGTTGTAGGTGTGATTCATGTCATTGGGAGTTTCTGTTACAGAGTTGATGTGAAATGCATGAAAAGTGGAAACTCCCGGGTCCATACAACTCAACGGTAGGAAACGCTGTTCTTTTTTGTCATTGCTTTTGCCCTCAGCCGTTCTAAGTGTTGTAGGGTACATTTGTATGAAGTTCACATCATACATGTGGGTTTTAAAGCAGGTTTTCAGTGGGTGTATTATTTTCTATAGAATGACTGTCAGCCTTTATTCAGCTCACCCCATAGAAATTTTCCAAACGTTTGTCTTGGAAGCTTTGTGTCCTGTTTTCACGTTTTGCATTTCAAAATGTCTCCCCTGGGGTGGTTCATGTTTTTATTTTGTGAAGGTGTTGTCCATCGTCATTTTTAGTTCTATGAAGTGTCAATGAATTTACTTTGGTAAGGTAAATGTCCAGGTATGTGCCTAGTTCCTGGCTGTTTTCATGTGAATAAGAATCGAACAGCTAAAGGTAGGTGTAAGCTAGTAGGGTTTGTGTTCTGTGTTCTATGGATGTTTTGGGTGGGTCAGTGTTTGTCCTGGGTTAATGGCTGTGCATTGCAGTATCTTTCCTGCATCTGTTGTTTGTATTTACAGAATGCAACTAAAAACCATCCCTTATAGTTTTGATAATACAGAACGGTGCCATTTGGGCAAATATGCTTTGGGGGGCATATTCAGCTTTGGTTTAGAGCAGGGGTCCCCAAACTACGGCCTGCAGGCCGCATGCGGCCCCCTGAGGCCATTTATCAGGCCCCCACTGCACTTCTGGAAGGGGCACCACCATCTCTTTAGCCAAAAGCAGGACCATAGTTCCCATTGAAATACTGGTCAGTTTGTTGATTTAAATTTACTTGTTCTTTATTTTAAATATTGTATTTGTTTCTGTTTTGTTTTTTTTTATTTTAAAATAAGATATTTGCAGTGTACATAGGGATTTGTTCATAGTTTTTTTTTATAGTCTGGCCCTCCAACAGTTTGAGGAACAGTGAACTGGCCCTCTGTGTAAAAAGTTTGGGGACCCCTGGTTTAGAGACTTGATGCAGAAACCTGGCTTTGAATATTTCTGGAAACCGCAGTGGTAGGAACACAGCAGTATAGCAATTTATGTGTTGAAAGTGTTTTTTAACTTTAGCAATGAATTATGTTTGGGTTTTTATTTTTTGTTTTTAGATGTTTCTTTGAAAAGATGTAAACAGGACCATGCTGTCATGAAATGTCATGAAAGGTTTGTAGAGGGAGGGTGAGGAGAGTCCTAGAGACTTTAAGCAGTGTTAGTGCATCGAAACGTGTAGGAAGTTGGTTCTTCATTCAGTAGGATCAGTTTTTAAGAAGTTTGAAGCCTTCTTGGAGAATATCTCAGTTTTACCTTGATTGGGTTTGATGGAGAAGTTATGTCTGTTGAAGTTATTTGCCACATAGAGATTATTTTTTATATTTTCACTATTAATTTTTTATATGTGAGAAAGGTGGTGATTGTTGAAGATTATTTTTGTTACAGGTATATTATCAATGAATTAATTTAAGATTTTAGAGAGAGGAGAGAGAGGGTGGTAGGAACAGCAAGCATGAACTTGTTGCTTCTCATTTCTGCCTTGACCCAGCAAGCCCAGGGTTTGGAACCAGAGACCTCAGCCTTTGCAGGTCGACACTTTAGCCACCGCTTTACCGTGCAGGCTCACAGCTGTATTGTTAAAGATGGATCATGTGCCGCTTCAGGGAAAAGGTGTCAACTCCCGAGTCATCTTGGGTGTCTCCAGAGCGTAGGACACTTGTACCGAGTGTTTGGAAGATGGGAGGTTTTATCTTTGTTGGTGTTGTTTAGGGGTCAGTCTCTGTGTCGGTTGTTGAAGAGAGGTTTCCCTTTAGGTGTAGGATGCCAGAGGACATGCTGTTTGTATTGTCAGAGAGTATTCATCCTTCTCATAAAGCAGTGCTTCTCTTCTGTGTTGTATAGATAATTTTTGTTCCCAGGCATTTTTAGTGTGGGTGAAGGCCCTTTGCTTGGTAGGTGCTCAGCAGCACGTGTTGTGTTAGTGTCTGTACTGGGAGCTACCCCACCATCACCTTCTGTGTGATGGGAAATGCCGCCATGTTGTCACAATATGCCTTTGAGTCAATTTCTACTTTGATTTGCAAAAGACCTGAAAAAGAATGGTTTTTATCATCTTTATGTGGAAATCATTTTCTAACTGTAGTATCAATTTATTTTGGGGCTCTTTTAGAAGTGTATTTGAATAGTTGGTAATGCAATGGGTATAGTCACTTCCTTTCCTTACAGGTTTGCATATGGGTTATAATGTAATGTCCTTTTCTCATTGTTCTGACACCAGTTATTCTATGAATGAAAGACTTTTCTCATTATGTAAAGAGAAATCTTTTTGGTATAAAAAGAGATATGAATTTCCATGGAGTATTACAGGTTTCATTCCAAGATGTAGGCTATTTATGTCTATGGATAAGGAAAATGGTGTTTTGTTTGTTTGTTTAGCATATCTGTTGATGTATGGTTTGAATCAGCATGAGGATCAGGGTTCTGGAATATAGGGTTATGTCTCGGTTGCTTTATATGCTAGAAAAACTGAAGATAGGTGACACTGGTAGCAAGCCGTGTTATGAGGTGTATTAAAAATTTGTCTTGAGAAGAAGTTTATTTGTAGAGATGAATGTGTGTGTCATTTTATTAAAGGAAAAGAATAGTGGTTTAGCAGATAAGTTCTGTAATGTAAAATAGTGGGATTAAATATTGCTGGTGACATCTGGAAAGAGTTGTGAAAGACTGGGTAGTGAGTCCTGAGGAGAAGCAGAGATCCTGACGTGCCAAATGTGGTCAATCACAGAGTGATTTAGTGTCGAAGTGGTGAGATGTTCCTCGCCTCCCCAATTTTCTGGGGTATCTTCTCAGCTGAAGATCCTCATCAGCAATTTTTGAAGATGGGTGGTCTCATGTTTCTTGAGGTGGTTTCTCAGGTGTGTGGTTTCAGGTGGGTGGTTCAAGAGAGTCAGCATTTGTGATTTAGGATTCAAAATAAACTGGTGTTTGTATTCTAATATTCTTGGTGTGCCGTAGAGTAGAATGCAAGTATTTGAGTCATGTTGATATTTTGCGCTGGATGATTCTTTGTCTTGGGTGACTATCCCCTGTATCAGACTTGCTGAGGAGCACCTGTTTCTGTACCCACCACTAACAAGGAAAGGTTATTTTAACACCCCCCCACGGCGAAGGTGAAGCACCGCCATGTTGGCTAAATATGGCCTATGGGCAAGTGTACTTTTGGGTCTATAAAAATTATTGAAGCCAAAGTCTCGACTATATTTTGAAATGGAAGCATTGAGAATGCAGTAGTTTTACTATATTTAGGATGAAGTTATTTTCCAATGACAGAAATACAGTGATAATGTAGTGGTGAATGATAGTGGGAGCGCTCATTATTTCAGATGGCGAAGTGTTGCTGAGGCAGTGCAATATATCTAAGACATCCAGGAGTTCTTTCCAAGGTCTCAAGAGGAAAGGGTGAGATCTAAAGACTGTCAGTCACCTCATGGACAGAGATGAAAGTGAAGTGGTTACCAGGGGAGTGGAGTCAAGAGGAACAAGTATGGGATGACGGAACAGGAATTGTGTTTGGGGGATGAGCAGAAAATGGAATGGTGAGATGGAACAGAAGAAAGATGTTCACTTGAAATCAATGTATCAGAATTTGTGAATGTCACTGTGTTCAATCTAATTAGTAAATGAAAGTAAGAGAGAAAGACAGTAAGTCTACAAGGGAGTCGAAGAGGAATGATACTATATGGCAGGTGGATCATGTCATCTTTGTTGTTGTTGTTCAGGTCTCAGCTTTCATGTCGGTCTTTGAAGAGAGGGATCCTTTCAGATCTAGGTTGCAAAAAGAGACTCTGTTTCTGTTGTCATGGAATTGTGTGTTTATTTTCTATAGAGCCTGGTTTGTTGTCTTAGTATTTGAGGTAGTGACCTTTTGTGTCTGATAGCTGTTTGTCCTGGGCATAAGTCTCCTTTGTCGTGGTTGCTTAGCAGCAGGTGTGATCTTGGCAGAAATCGCCAGCTTGAGACCCCCCCTTTGACATTGTAAACTGACGTCATTGTGGGTTAATATGGCCTGGGTGTAAATTCTACTTTGGTTTAGAAAACAGTGTAGCCCCCACATTCAGTTATGTCAGCTTTTCCTTGCGATTATTTTCTTTCTGTACTAGTGGTTATTTTTTTTATGTGGGGGGAGGTTTAAGATGTGTATTTGAAAATATATTAATGGAAGTGAAATTGTCATTCTATTTCTTTACATGTTTTGTGATCTATGGCCATAATAGGGATGAATAGCATTTAGGTAGCTTTAGTGAATCAAAAGTGGTAGGACCTTGTTTTATTGTTTAATATGTGTTTTTGAAAAGTTTGAAGTGTTCAAGATTATGTATAAGGTACAGTGTTTTGGGGTGTAAGTGGAGTGTGTAGGTACAGGGAAGCTTATTTTGTAGTCATGTTCGTGTTTTTAAAAGTATATTAACTTTTTTTTGGTGAGAAGAAGTGTAGTCGTCAAGGTATGGTATATCTCTGAGAGAGGTACATGGTATGGTTTTTGAATATGAAGAATGTGTCCATGTTTTCTATTTGCTGTGGTTTGTTATCTATTGAGTGTGGTATGGATCATCCCTGTAAATGAAAGGAAAGAAAAAGAATTTCCATTCTTCATTTCTAGGATCTGTTCTTGGCCTTGAATGTAGTGTATGATACAGAAAGGTACATTGGTTCTCATGTTCCATTCTTGTATTTTAATTTTTTTTATCGCCTTTCCATTTTAGGTAGTTGTAGTTCATTTTTGTTAGTTGTGTGTATTGAAATTGACAAAGAAGTCATCATTCCTGGTGGACATTCATCAGAGAGTCATTATAACAGACAGTGTATTATGCCTGTTTTTTAAATGGGATAGGAAGAGAATCTTTTTTTTTGTATTTTTCTGAAGCTGGAAAAGGGGAGGCAGTCAGACAGACTCCCGCATGCGCCCGACTGGGATCCACCCGGCACGCCCACCAGGGAGCGATGTTCTGCCCATCCGGGGAATCGCTCTGTTGAGACCAGAGCCACTGTAGCGCCTGGGGCAGAGGCTAAGGAGCCATCCCCACCACCCGGGCCATCTTCTGCTCCAATGGAGCCTCGGCTGCGGGAGGGGAAGAGAGAGACAGAGAGGAAGGAGAGGGGAAGGGGTGGAGAAGCAGAAGGGCGCCTCTCCTGTGTGCCCTGGCCGGGAATCGAACCTGGGAGTTCCACACGCCAGGCTGACGCTCTACCACTGAGCCAACCGGCCAGGGCCGGAAGAGAAACTTTTGAAGTGAACTATGCATGTGGATAGGAAGGTATTGTTGGAGTTTCTGCATGAACAAATTGCATGGTTAGGAAGTGGATATGCCATGTTATATTTCAGAAGTCATATGATAGAAGGAATTTTTATATCTTGTTGTCCTTTTTTCCATTCATGACTTGTAGAATTTTACTGTATTTTGTAATAGGTGATGTGAACGTGAGGCAGGAGTATCATTAATAGCTTGGCTTGTTTCTCGGGCCTATGACGTTGGCATCCAGGGAACCCTTAGTACAGATCTGCCTCTTTAGGATACATGGTGGAGACACCACTTGGCCCTGCAGAAGGTCCCAGTTAGCTCAGGAAGTTCAGTGCATGCCTTAGCCACCTGGGAGTTCTGTCACAGGTCCCGAGAGGAAAAGGTAGATAGGCAGCGTGGACTCATGGAGATAGAGAAGAGTGAAGCGGTTATCAGAGGGAGGGTGGTGGAGAAGAAAGGGGGGGCATGGAGTAATGCTGTTTCACTTAGGTGCTCCATGGAGCCGTACTCTCTGGAAGTGTATTGACATGTGTGGGGGAGGGTTGTTCATAGGTGGAACTCGTGATCGTTTCCTGCGTCGTCAGTGTAGACTGCATTGAGTTGTGCGACCAGGGCCAGAAAATGTACATGGTTGACATCAGTATTTCCAAGGAGATGCATGATTTTATTGGATATTTTTTTTTGGTAACAGATAGCCATAGAGAGAGAGAGGGAATGTTCATGGGCATTGCAAGTAATAGTCAAAAATGTTATAGTTTATTTAAAGTGTGAATGGATGATGGTAAAGGGGGTGAGTGTAGGTTATTACTTGCTATTTGAGTGAGACTTCCGAAGTTAGTGTAAGGAGATACGTTAAAGTGTGGGTGCAGGGGATCCTGAGGATGTTTTTGTTTCTTGTAGGTCAGGAGAACTGAGCATGGGGGAAGAGGGCAGGGGAGGCAGTGTTTACAGTCAGTGTGTTTCGTAGAGACAG
Organism: Saccopteryx leptura; assembly: GCF_036850995.1. Taxonomy (NCBI): domain Eukaryota; kingdom Metazoa; phylum Chordata; class Mammalia; order Chiroptera; family Emballonuridae; genus Saccopteryx; species Saccopteryx leptura. The sequence goes on along the minus strand of NW_027095697.1, from coordinate 54,272 downwards.
AGCTAAGGGATGGAGGGAGGTCATTCGGATCAGTGAGATTCATGGTATCCAGAGAGAGGTAGGCCTTACACTGTGTCATTAGAGTGGTTTTGTGAAGTGTCATTCCTGTGTCACATAATAGGTGTGGTGATAGGTTATTATGAGCTAATAAGAGGGAATCTGTGGGGAAGGTGACATCATAGATAGAGGGGAGAGAACGGTGCTGAGTGGTGAAAAAGGTGGAGGAGAACGATGGGGTATGCATGGCGTGGGGCTACTTGACACTAGCCCGTCTGGTGTGGACAGGTCATGTAGTGATTGGGTGCTGGAGAGGAGGTCAGTGTAAGCTTTCGGTTCCTGGGTTACGGGGCTTATTTGGACGATGGGGTTGTGCACGTGTCATGGAAGTATAAAGAATGGTAGGGTTTTGGTGGCATGGAATCTCGTCCAGAAGTGGAGCAGAAAGGGTGAGATGGGGATCAGAGAGAGATGGCAGGTGCTGTTACAGGAAGTCAGTTGAAATGATTTGTGCAAGGGAAGGATTTACAGGAAAGTGGCAACGGAGGTGAGTCAGGGTGGCCCGGGGTATATAATAGGGTGGTCCTTGCTCAGTCTCCATCTTCCTTATGGCCACTCAGGTCAGCAAAAGAAAGGTTAGCTGTAGGCAGGGTTCCTTAGGAGTTGGAGTTGGGGGTGTGACTGATGAGAGGGAGTAGTCGTTAAGAGTTGCATCATGAAAGATCATGTTGTATAGGCACCCCCTATTTTATAGTCTTCCCAGTGATGATGTTTGTAGTGGTGGTTCCCTTATTTGGCTTCTTGGTTGCAGATGGCAGAGAGAGCCATCCTAGGGGTAGCTGTCATTCTGTCCTCAGGAGTGTTTTGATAGGAAAGTGAGTATTGGGACGTCAGGGTAGTTTCTACTCAGTGTGACGGGGAGTCATTGTTGTGCTGTAGTAGCTCCCATGTTTAGTGTACAGGTTGGTGCAGTAGATCGGTGTCTGCTATGGGAGGAGAATGCTCTCCATGGTCACCGTCCTAGGCAGGGGTAGTGAAATCAAGTTTAGTATGCATCATTTTGAGATAGGAAATGTGTATAGTTGTAATTGTATCATTCAATAGACTTTCTGGAGGGAAGGTAGGTCTAGTTTGGTTGGTTTGGAGTCAGTGGTTTTTAAGAAGATTGTAGACTTCTTGGAAAAATTATGCCATGGTGTAGGGAAGTTCTTTGTGCCAGGCTTGTTTTAAGCTTCCGGGTCAGTTTTGTATTAGTTAAGGAGGAAATCACCTCTTATGAGTTCCAGAAATGTCATTTTGTTTAGTGATTTGTTGTGTGATGTATCTTTATATTTTCCAGAAGGGAATTCAAAAAGAAAATGGTCGGGGTATATGGCATCCGTGTGTCCATAATGAAATGTTTGTCACATAGGTGATCGTGCCCTGTGAGTCTTTGTGTTGGTGATAGAACAGGGAGCCATTAGAGGCCTGTGGGTAGTAGTAGGTGAAAAGAGGATTTTAGAAACTTATAATGTCTGATGTTTATATTGGGAGCAGTGCATGTCAGGTGAGTGCCGTGTAGGCAGGCATCCTGGAGTGTTTCAGAGTGATGGAGTGTTGGAATAGGAAGTAGGAGGATAGGCGTCTTCCAGGAACCGTTGGGGAAGCAGATAACGGGATAGTCTGATGGGTGCATGGGTGAATGTGAAGAGGTCCTGTGTTTGTTTTTTATTGTCGTTGATTGGGGTATATCTAGAGGAGCATTGCCTACTTTCCTGTCAGGGAGGTTTGAGATTCAGGTGTCAGAAAAGGGTGTGAAAGGAGAGAGTACAAGCACTGCAGGTTCTCACAACATGGGAATGAGGGGGTGTCCTTTGAGAAATGTGGGAAGTTGTGTGTTCATGGAGAAGGAAGTGCTGTCAGGGCAAGTGGCTTGGAATGCTGTGTGTAGTGAAAGGTTTTACAAGACTGTTTGATTTAGGAGCCTCTTCCATCCACTTATCCCTTATCCATGGGAAGATGACATGAGCAATAGGTGTCTATGCCCCATTTATGTTTGTCATAGAAAGGGGGGGCTGAGGGGTTTCACAGGTCGGTGTTGGGGGATCATGTGGAGTGGGAGTGTGGTGATCAGTAGGGGTGATGTCACTTATTTAGGCACAGAGTGTAGTGATGAGACACCGCAGTGAACTGATAGTATGCATTTTATTTCTTGTGTAGTGTAATAGTTGTGTTTAGTTTTTTTTCATCCATCATATTTATGTCTTTCTTCCTTGTCCTTGTTTTAACTAACATGTCTGTCTTTTGTCCTCTTGTGTGTCCTTTGTGTTATTATCTTTGTTACTTTCTATTCTCCTCCCTTTCATGTCACCTGTGTCTCAGCTGTGCAGTTAAGAGTGTCCGGTGGCAACAGTGATTATACACGGAAGGTGGCAGAGGGCTGGGAAGTCCTTGTGCACTCGTGCCACAGCCTCACCTTCAGCTCAGGGAGTTTTGTGGCAGGAGAAAGAAATTAGCAGTTCAGTGTAGTCACGTGGCCTATGGTGTTCTGTGAACTTTGCCCCACTAGTTGTGTAGGGCAGGTCAAAGGTGTGTCACAATCCTATACAAGCAGCTAGGCTGAAGGAGGAAGTGCAGATTGGTAGGGTTTTCTTGCAGGAGAAGGCATTCCTGGGCAGCTTTACACTGTTGTAGATCCTAGTGCATTCTAAAGTTTGAAATACATTCCATGTGGAGAAAGTTGTGTCCAAGGGCAATAGGGGTTGGTGCATATGTTCATGGAGGTATTAGTAGATTCTTTAGAAAAGTCATCATGAGTCATGCTTTCCTCTTCTGGGTAGGAGAGTGGGCCTGATTTTAGGGGCAAGTTGGTCCAGGGAGTTGTAGGGAAATGTCTGTTGATGTGGATTTTGGAATCTTAGAAGAGTATCACGTGACATTTCGATGGGGAACCATCCTGTTTGGTTCCAGTCATTGTTGGTAGGAGACCCGGAATATTTGAGAAATTTGAGTTTGTTGGGTGTGTGTGGTGCCAGAATAATGCAGGTGCCTGCAGTGGGGATAGAAGGGGGAGGGAATGGGTCTTCCAGGAGAAGTAGTGGAGGTGTGCACTGGGACAGTGTGGTGGGTGTGTGGGTGAATGGGGAGAGGTGTGATGTTAATTTATCATCTTTGTTTATTGCTGTATATGTAGATGCAAGGAGTCTCCACTTCTTGCAGGTGGATTTGTGACACAGGTGTCAGAATATGGAAAGCCATGATGGGGATGGGTTTGGGTTGATGGAAAAGTTTAGAAAGGTGTGTGTTCATAGGGAAAGAAGCCGTGAAGGGTTCTACTCTTGTTTTACGCTGGGTTTGGTGTATCTGTGGCCATGGTGGTTTTAGAGCAGTGGTAGTCAACCTGGTCTGTACCATCCATTAGTGGGTGTTCCAGCTTTCATGGTGGAAAGCAGAGCAACCAAAGTATAAATAAAGGAAAGTTAGTTATATAAAGATGCATTTTGCCAAACTTAGCAAAAATCTGATAGAAAGTACTTTGTAAGTAATTATTATATGTTTCAACTGTGCTTTATAAGTTTTATAAAGCAAAGTTATTTCCCTACTTTATAAGTCACCATGACTGTGGAACTGGTGGGCAGTTAGAAAATTTTAGTACTAACAGAGATACAAAATTCGGCAGAAGGTATAAAAAGGTTGACTACCCTGTTTTTGAGAAAGGTAGGTTGCAGTGGAGTGATTTCCAGGATGTGATGTCAGTGGGGGAGGGTCGTTTGCCAGGTAGTAGGGTACAGGTTATTGCCTGCTTGGAAATGTAGTGAAGTCTTGATAGAGGTTTGAGGTTTCCTTTCAGTCTTGTATATCTGCATCTCCCCCCTCGTTCCCCTCTGGGGCCGCTTCCAGCCATTCTCCTCCGTTTCCTCCATCTCGCATTACATTCCCTGACCATCCTCATCAGTCCTGTGAGCTTCTCTCTACCATTTCTGAACACACTTTAAGTACTTCCAGTGTCATCTCACCTCACACCTCCCATGTCATGGTCACCCTGCCCTTATGTCCTTGCTTCTACTTCTGGTCCTTGAGCTCACTGTGCCTCCGATCCTACTCGCTCCAATCTGCACCATTTTTTCTCCAGTTTTCTTCTTAGTTTCCATTGGTACCATTTCCTTTCTACTTCTGTCACCATTGAACTTGTGGCTGCAGATTTTCTAAATGGTGCCAGAGAGGGTCCTCAGTGACTAACACCCCCTAGTGTGCTGCTGTGATGTTACCACAGTAGCCCGTCCCTGCCCTGCCTCTGCCAGCAGGAGTTCTCTGTGAGAAAAACGTAGGTAGTAGTTTCATTGCTGTATGTGTTTCACCATTGAATGTCTTACTAGTTTCTTGCAAGTATTAGGGTTCCCATCCAGGAGGTATTGCTGGGGATTCTTCCAGTGTTGTGTGGACTATATTGAGTAAAAGGGGGAAGAGCTGGGGACCCTGGATATGTTGTGAAGCAGGGACTCCCCTGGAGATCAAGAGCATCTGGGTATAAGTTGAACTGATCTGGGTGCTGGTACCTCCCCCACTAGGAGGCTGTGTATGTCAGTAGATCCCCCACACCATTCATAGAAATAGTGTCAGTTAGTAATTTTCTGGTCGAGATATTTTGCCGGTGAATGACAGGAGGGTCAACCCCTCACGGTGAGATTGTTATCCTGGTTTTCAGAACAGGTTGTGTAGGGAAAGGATTTCTAGGCTCTGCTGGTTATCGAGATCATGCTGGTGGGGGCAACTTCTGTACTAAGTTGCAATGTGTATGTTCATAGAGAAAGCAATGTCGTTAGTGGAATTGATTTGGTCTGTCTGCTGAATGTCAGCAAAAAGGGTTTATAAGGTGGGGAGAGAGGAGATTCACTCATTTCCAGGGGATCCGTGAGTATCTGTGGTGTATAGTGGCCCTTCCCACCCCTTGCAGGTCTTTCAAAGTTGGGACTTGGCTGAGTTTACTAAGGAGGTGATGGTGAGGGGCGTTGTGGAGGGGATTGGGATAGTGTCTGCTGGGGGAGATCTCAACCGTTTTATTGCTTAGCCACTCATTCCCACCATGTCAGTTTGTGATGTGAACCAATTGGACCTAGCCACAGCCCCACAGGGTTTTGAGATGGTGATTCCTTTCCATTCCGTGGTGCTCAGGGTGTAAGATGTAGCTGGGGTCCCCAGCTCACAGTCCAAGCCCTTTCTCCCTCCCTGGGAGTCTTCAGGGAGTAAGTGGAACTGGGTTTACATAGAATCTCTGAATGACTAGTTTCATTCTGTTCTATTCCCTCCAGTGTTCTGTATTCTCGTTGGATGTGGTGGGGAGCTGTTCCTGTGCAGTGTGGTTGGGGAGGGGGGCAGTGTGTGTTGTACACAGAATGGGTCAGAAGAGTGAGGATTATGTAGATGACACAGGTTTTATAGACCTTGTGGGAGAAAGGGTTAAAAGGAACCATAGCTCAGTTGGGGCATAGCAATACTTATGAAGACCGAAGTTGGTGGGATGGGGTTCAGAGATTTGGCCGTAGGGAACTTCCTAGAGGTAGCAGTTTTTGGGTTTCCGGGCAGCTTCCAAAGAGGAAGTTATCTCTTTCTAGTTTCTCAAACAGGGCTCAGCTATCCTCCTGACCCAAAATTCCCAGGGAAATCTGATGAGCTGGGGCACTTTACTATATAGAAGGTGAAATGCAGAAAGGCCAGGGGCAAGGGGATTGTGGGTAATGGATTTATCAGAAAGGTGGAGAGACCCTGTATGTCCCTTGGAGAGCCATTTTGCCATGAGTCATTGGAAGTGCCTGGGTGGTAGAGAAGTATTGAGAAATTATGAGGGTTGTACTGTGATAGGTCAGAATATCTGTTTGTGAAGTTTGTAAGGGGAACTGTGACCCTGGGTTGGCCCAGTGGGTGGAGTAGTCTTCCAGTCTTACTTGGGTGAGATGTACCTAAAGTGTCAGAGGTTTATTCCCTTGGGGAGGGTGATCTGTCCCAGAGCTATGGATGTTCGTGGATCCAGAGGATAGTGAGAGTACATGGGACCTCATGTGCTTGGGGTTTGTTATTAGAAAGATGGAAAGAGTGGAAAAGGTTCTTGGGAAGCTGAGAGAACTGTTAGGCCTCCAAAAGCATCCAGGGGAGTAAGTCGGAATTAGATCCAGGGAGAAAAAAAGAGTGAGAGCTAGGCATTCTGGAATGTTGTGGAGTCCAGGGAGGTGAAAGACGGAAACAGAAATGGGGTTTTAGTGTGGGTCCCTGAAGATTGTTGTACGCAGTTGTAAATGATGTGTATTCCCATTGTATTGTTTAGGATGGCGGACTTTTGTTTTGGCCGGGAAGGACTTTTCTTAATGTGAAGGGAAATATTTAATGTGTCTGGGTGAAGAAAATGGAACACATCATTTGTGGCATAGTGGAGGGAGAGAGAGCAGGTCCTGTCTTTCCTAGGGTGATGCGTGTCGGAAAGAAGGAACAGACGCAGTAAAACCACACAGAGGCACGAAGAAAGACAGTTCACAATAAGAGCACATACCAGATGGGGAGTTACTCACATCAGTGGAGGAGGGTGGGGGTCCTTTTTTTTTCATCCATCTCATGGAGGGTCCAGACATGGTGTGGGGTAGAAGCATAGGTGCTCCAAGTGTGTGACAATGTCTGAGTCATTCTGAGAGTGTCATAGCCAGGGATTCATAAATCAGTTCATAGCCAGATAGGAGGCCCTGTCATGTCCTCAGGGAAGAAGTGTGGGTTGCACATGAGGAATGGAGGAACAGCAGAGAGAGCGTAGGTGGGGAGCATCAGGACATCAGAGGCAGCCAAGTGTCCCAGGGAGAGAAGTGATCCCAGGCGAGGTCGGTGTTCCTGCAGGAAAGGAGGAGCCTTGTGAGAGAAGGTGGGACAGGGAGGGAGTGGTGGACGTTGTGGGGGTAGGACATGGACTTGAAATTATAATCACATAGTTAGTGGCTTTCTGGGACTATGTGAAGCATGTGTGTGGCAGGGTGAATGGCTTGTGTGCCTGACACAGAACTTTGCAGGGGCTTGTGAACACCTTGGCTCCTCTGAGAGAGGGCAGTGAAGGAGCAGTGTCACAAGAAGGGGAGGGAAGGGGCACGTGAAATCATTCAGTGGGGATCAGACTTACCACATCCTTCTGTCAGCTAGGGTCCAGAGGGGAAGGCTGTGTGTCTCTTGCAGAGAGGAAAGAGTTTTCTTTTCTAATTTTTAAAAAATTTTTTGTATTTTTTTTTTCTGAAGCTAGAAACGGAGAGACAGTCAGACAAACTCCCGCATGCGCCCGACCGGGATCCACCCGGCATGCCCACCAGGGGGCGATGTTCTGCTCATCCGGGGGGCGTTGTTCTGCAGGGACCATAACCACTCCAGTGCCTGGGGTAGAGACCAAGGAGCCATCCCCAGCAGCCGGGCCATCTTTGCTCCAATGGAGCCCTGGCTGCAGGAGGGAAAGAGAGAGCCAGAGAGGAAGGAGGGGGGCAGTGGAGAAGCAAATGGGTGCTTCTCCTATGTGCCCTGGCTGGGAATAGAACCTGGGTCCCCTGCACGCCAGGCCGATGCTCTACCACTGAGCCAACCAGCCAGGGCTGGAAAGAGTTTTTTTACTTGTAATTTAAAATGAGGTGCATGATGGTAATCGTTTGCTGGACTATGCGGCTGAATCGCAGGTCTCCTCACTGGTTGTAGGAGAGAGTGTGAGGTAAAAAAGTCTCTGTGATAGAAGTCCTCCAAGGATGCTCACAAGAAAAAGATATGGGGTTTTGGTGGGAGGGGGTAGAGTTTGGGTTGTGTTTTAGAAAGTGTACCAGGGTTTGGTAAGCTTTGTGTGTATTTGAAGCGAAGAGGTTAGAACTCTTTCTAACGTTTTATTTTTACGCCTAAACCACAGCTGTGAATCAAGGTAGATATTGAAAAAGCAGATAGTTTTCAGGCTACGTTACGCTTTTCAACTGTTAGATAGTTAATGTGAGGGACAAACATGCAATCCTAGTGAGCAGTACAAGTGTATGGTATACTGGAAAGAAGAAGGGAAAAGCGTAGAAACCTGAGATTTGTCCAGTTGTAAACATGTCAGTGTTGATTTCTCATTTCCAGCAGGATAAAAAACATGCTGGATGTCCTGACAGATGGGTTTAGTGTATAGCGTATGTGTTCTATGAAAGTCCTGGATCGGATTCACATTCAGGGCATGAGAGAGTAGGAGCCCTGTGTTCCTCAACTGCCCCCTCTCTACGTTTCTGTATTTACAGCAGGCCGACAGTGGCTGTGCCCATGGGAGAGAAGGCATTGAGGGTACCTCAGATGATGCATGTGTCAGCAACAAGTGGGGAAAATAGGTCCCTGTAATCCAGCATCATTTGCAGGTGGGGTTAACAGAAGGCTCTCCGATATGGTGCGTATGTGGCATTCTGTGTCACTGTTTCCTTATCTGTCACTTAAGAACAACAGAGCCCATAGTCTAGGGCAAGTGTGATTATGTTGTGTTGCTATAGAACAGGGAGTGTGGCGATGGTATAGGAACTCACCTGGTGAAGGTGGATTATGGGGATGGTGAATGGTGATCATGTCCTCATTGTGGAGCCCAGCAAGGCGGTCCCTGGCAGGGTTACAGTGTCAGTGTCATCATGGAAAATGAGGTGGTCAGGTGTGGTGGTGTGAGGCCAAGTCCACCCGTGTTCCATAGGAGTGACAATGTGCAGGGTTCCTGCGATCTTGGGTTTGCAGAGGGATTGTTATTCACGTGAGTGTTATTGGATGTGTGCGTGGGGGATGTGACAAGTTGCGAGTGCAGGCATTGCAGTCTATTCTTTGCACTTGGGGCCAGAGGAAGGTTTGTGGTTTAGGATTGAGGGACGATGAGAGTCTGGATGGGACAGCTGTGCCTTTCTGGGAAGTAAGTGAGAAGGGGGATGTGGAGTCCATTTCCTGTGGAAGGAAGGATGGTGTTTTGCATGCATGTGATGCATTTGGGTCCCCGAGAGAGGAGAGGAGCAGCTTTCAGGCTTGGTAGTAGTTAAAGAGGGGAGTGAGGGAAGTGAATGGGAGGGAAGGAGCTACATCAGTTGGTCTTGAGGGTAGATGGGGTAGAAGTGAGCAGACAGGGTCCTTGAGGTGCTCCCTGATCACCAAAAGGGTGGTTGTGTGGGCCAGTGAGTCCTCTTCAGTAGGGTACAGCTCCGTCATGAGGACGGGTGGAACAGGGGAGGGACTGGCAGATGTTCCCGAACCCTAATGGGCGAGAGTGTGTTCTGAGCTGGAGGTTCTATTCTTATATTCTGTGAAGAGTGCCACCTAGTGGCGCCCAGAGGGGGAGCAGAAAATGGAGGTCTTGGCTTTCCCAAAATGTCCCCATGGCTTCCTCCGGGGTTACCTTTTATAGGAAGAATTAGTTTTCGGAAAGTTGGGTTGAAAATATTATAGCTTCTGTATCTGCTGTCAGGTTCTGAGGTTGTGGAATTTTAAAGTTTAGTATTGTTTTCCCGTGGTACAAAGTGTTAGAAGGGGGTGTGGTTCCCGTGGAGGTTCTGTGAACAGGTGCTATAAGAATTGAGAAGGTGAGGGTTTTTATTTGGAAGCACACAGAAAGCTTGATTGTTTTTGGTGTGTTATCAGTGGCGAAGGAGAGAGGGAGGGGATTCAGATGAGAAGGTTGTGAGGGGAGAGAAGCGTCACATTTTTACTTTTTCTTATTTTTCAGTTTTGTGTTCTGAGGTTTCCTGTCAGCTGTGGTCTGTGTCCGGTTGGAGCCCACTGGGTGGACACTATCTATTGCACCCTGCCTGTAAGGGTGCACAGTGTGCACATGAAGGCATAGATTTGTCATGTTGCAGGAGGTGCCCGTTAGTGTTCTTAGAATCGGTTCTTAGTCTAAGTTCAGGTAAATAGGTCTGTGTGAACCAGTATGACAGTGGATTGGACTGTGAAAACACCGTACATGTAAATGGGGACTCTTACCTTCAATTATGGAGCTATGGAGTCTTCAGGGAGGTCATTCACTTTCGTTTTGGGGGAATGGGCCCTTTCGGGGAGTCTTCACTCGCCTACGGGGGATGGGTTCCCGCTGGTCCGAGTGGGTCCGCGTTTCCTGCCAGCGTTGTAGACCCCTCGTGGAAACATCGCGATGGAGTGCAGGCGGTGTCCAGTGTGTTCCTGTGGGGGAGAGAAGCGAGGAAGGGTTTAGGTTGTGGGGGGGAGGTCCCCGGGGAAGTCTGTGGGGTCTGACGTGGCCGAGTGGGGGAGTCGCAGGAAAGGGAGCTCGGAGACTGGGTCAGGGGGGAGCCCGGAGCGCAGTGCCCATGCCGCTGCTGCCCTGGGTGTGGGGGCTGTGGGAAGAGAGAGGGTGTGGAGGGAAAGGAGGGGACGGAGGAAAGGAGAGTCACCCGCGCAGTCCGTGAGTGTTCCTGGGAGGGGACCTGCGGTGTGGCCCTGTGAAAAGGATTATTAAGGGGCTGGGTTTTGGGGGTGGGTCCTGGGGTGGAGTCTCATAGAATATTGAAATGAGGTAGCCCCGGGGAAGGCTGTTGTCAGCTGGTTGTTTGGAGGTGTGATGAAACGGTATCTTTGATGCTGTGTGTAGGGATACGGCATTGTGCATTTGTGTGTGTTCACATTGGGTTCTTTCATGTTTATCTTTTTGAAAGGTTTCCAGTTTTCTCAGTATGCATGTCAAGACAGGATCCTCAGTTTTCAGCCCCGTGGCCATGTCCCCATAGTGAGTTTTAGTTCATTTGCAGCTTTATTTGCTGTGCAGAGGTGCCTCCATGTCTGATGGTGTGATGAGGACATGATTCCTGGGTCACTGGTTATTGCAGTGAGTCTCCCTGTAAAAGTCACAGAGAAGGGAGACCTTGGGAAGGCTGCACCCAAGGTCTAGGAGAAATTTTGGGAGCCAAGGTGAAGGAAGGCTATCTGGGATTTATATCTCAACAGTGAGAGATTGTCTTTCCGGCATGTTATTTCATGTTTTGCGAATGGAGGAGGAATCAAGGAGGAGATACTAAGAGGCTGGAAAAGAGCAGGTGTTGAAGTGGAGTGTACTGTAGTGAGGATTGCTGGAGCTGACAGCTCACGAGCTGAGGACTAACAGGTGGATTTTGGAAGGTATATTCTATTGCACTCACATAAGTGGTGATGGTTCTCCATTAGGGGTAGGATAGGTAAATCTATTTAGGAAATTGTATGTCTGGGGCCTCCCCCCATACCTTCCTGGTCTACTAATGTATTTTGAAGATTGGTATCCCATGAGTGAGAGACTTTGCTAGTGACACCATTTTTGTGTCCATAGCGGGCATTGCTGGCAGCTGCCTGTGATACTTCATTTGTTTCAGGATGGTTTCCGTTTAGGTGACAGTGCTTGGCATTAGTTTAGTTTATGCTTTCTCAAGGTTTGTGTTTCGGTGGGAAAAAGTACTAACACATTTAACTGTGATATCTTTGTTGCTTGGGTGTGTTTTATGGGGGCTTGTTGTGAGGCAAGGTGTATGGGAGTAGACAATAGTATATTCTTTTGTTCCCCTTTTATGGGCCTTCTATTGCTTCTTGTCAGTGTGTCCAGGCCTGGTGCATGCCCCCCGAATATGGTCTTGATCATACTGGTTTGGTGCTACAATGCATGTGGACTGTGGTGATGCAGGAATTACAGTGCTTTGAATATTCATGTTAGAGGCCCGCAGGTGCTGTCAGAGTCCATTGTGTGTACAGAGGGAAAACGCCCTCACTCCAGGCTCCTATGCTTATGCTATATTAGTATGAATCCTGTGATCTCCAGTTACAGTCATTCCCATTGACTATCTGCTGTGGGATTTTTCTAATTTGTGGAGACTGGATTGTCTTTCCCGGGAGGTCGTGGGTGTTTACCCGTGTGAACCATCTGGAGGTGGTGCTGAGAGGAGGGAGTGTCTGTAGAGATGTGTGTGCCTCAAGGAGACTTGAGGACTTCAGTGCTTTCCAGTATGTGTTGGTATTTTCATTTTGTAATGGGGAAAATGTGGGTGGAAGACTTGAGGATGAAAAATAGGAATTTATCAAAGTTTCCAGTTGCTTTGTAGTTCCATACGCTTTTTAGTGGAATGGGTATTGGATGACTCAGAGGGACTAGGCTGAGCTATTTGAAGTGTGTGCACACTGAGCCAGACTGTGTGTATCCAACACCATGATTCTTGTAGGGTGAATGTGACAGGACCTTGAAGAAGACAGTTCTGGATAGCACTGCATGTCTCCTAGGTTGAATCTCTTCCCTGTCTTATTTATGCAGCTTTTCTATTCCAGGTTGCTGATCTAGGGAGGCATGGAGAAGTTTTAGGTTCTGTAAGAAGCATAGAGGGTTAGTCATATAGGCTGCTAGGAGAAGGAATGGAAAGTTCTGTTTCTGAAATAAAACAAAATACAAATTTTTCTTAACCTTAATAAACTTTATCACATAATATAATTGCCATTTTTATTAATGATTTCTTGCCAGTGTGAGGGCAATGTGTATATCCCCTTTTTGAAAAATCTTTTTTCTGTTGATGCAAAAACTTAAGCCAGTGTTTGTTTGATATCTTCTTCATTTTTGGATTTTTTGGCTTTCAAAAAATTTTGTTAGTCGGAGGGTGCTAAGTCTGGGGAATACGGTGGATACGACAGAAATGTTTCTGTAGTGAGCATGGCGTAGATTTCTAATGTTGAGGCCATAGGCTCATGCTGAAGGTATGTGTGATTCTAGAGTGAGGTTACTTTCTCTTTGGTCTTGGAGTGTCAGTCTGTACTTGTGAGCATTTGTGAGGAAGGGCACAGGAGGCTTTACTAGCTCTTCCAGTTCTTACCAGGAAACAGAAGCCTGGGCATTGTGAGGTACGTTTTCATGGTTTCTTGATATTGAGTCTAGTTCCTATCTCCTGCATTTAAATTGGAGAGGAGAATATATTTGTATGGTTGGGTGAAAATATGTGCATTCTATTGAGTGTGTGAGATTTTAGAATGGTGAAGTGAGCGAAGGAAACAGAAAGAAGTGAAGTGACTTGAGATAGAAAGTAGGTGTTGTGATTCCTTTCATGCCTAAGTTAAAATGCAGTGTCCTGCTTGGAATCCAAAGAGAGTTAGGAATCGGTTGTGGGTTGTTTCATAAGTCATGGCAAGATTAGTCACAGAGGATGCAGTCCATTGTGGTGGTGATCGTTCACAGTGGGCCATGTGGGTAAGGTTTTAAGTTTGGAGGAGGAATGCTTTACTCAATGAGGTGTGCAATGGAAACGGTGTCATGGAAAGGTGCATGGTGGGAGTGGTGTCACCGAGTCCTATGCGAGGTTTGAAAGGAGGCAAGGATTTTCTTATTTTTCCAGTTTATAACTGTGTCACATACTGTCTGAAGAGACTGTGCTTATTTGATATCATCCAGTTATTGGAGTGTGACATCAGCCCAGAAAAGTAGTCCTCATTGTTCTCAGGCTAGTCCAGACCTTGATTTCGAGTTCTCAGCCTGTGAGGTGTGTGCTGTAGGGGGAGGTATTGTTTCCCACCATGAGTGTGTGATGATGCCTCCTTTGTATTCTAATGGACTTCTTTCAAGCTGTTCTTCAGTCAGATGAGGCTGTACTTTAGGGATCATTGTTTGCATTGAATTCAGTGATCATCGTCCATTATTTCTGTCTCCTCCCTTAATGTTAGCCTTAGGATAACCCCAATAGGTCAGGGAGGAGTGTCAAATATTTCTTGGCAGACAGTCAGGATTGATAGAGGAACATAGATTTTGATGTTTCCATGAGTCTAAGCATAGAATGTGATGTGGTTATGTCATAGTGTGGTGTCACAGTGGTCCTGTGCAGTTATTAGAAATGTAGGTGTCATGCGTGTGTGGGCCATACAGAGAGGTGTGTGGCAAAGCTCTCCTGTCTCAGGAGGATGTCCTTGTGTTTGTGGGGCATTGATGATTTCTCATTTCAAAGAGTAGAAGGAAGGGATCCATAAAGAAGTGTCATTTTATTGTCATACTGACTTGTTCAACCTAGTCGTGCCATCAGCACTTGATTTTCCCCTATGCCTACAATTGGTGAAAAACTTTGGCTATCTTTGGCGACTTTGTTTGTCTCAGACAGTTGGCCGTAGAATGTGTTAGTGTTGTTTGAGTGAATTCATCGTTCACGCCACTGAGTATTCTATGAGTGCTGAGTGAGAAGGAGATTTTTTCCGAGGAGTGCTGGTTATGTATAAACACTCCTTAGAAAAGGAGTGTCTTCATTCACAAAATGGTGAGATCAGTTAGGTTTTTAGTGTGCAGTGTGGAGAGAGGTGCTGTGGCTGTTATGCAGATATCTGTCTGCCTTCCTTCCCGATAGAGAGTTAGCGAGCAAGGAGGCAGAACAGATTTCCCCGTGAGGAAGGTTTGCTGGTCAGTGATGTTCACATTTTTACAAAAGTTCCATAAAGAGATGAGCCTCTGAGCTGGCTCTTTCAGGCTGAACAGCATTGATGTCTTTGCCGCCCTCAAGTCGAAACATTGGGAAGAGCAGCATTCGATGGGGTTTGTAGACTTTTCCTCTGGAAGGAATTTTGGAAATTTCAAAGGAAGCTATTGTCAGTGGCGAGAGAGGATGTCTTCCAGCTTTGAGGAGCATTTCTCTCTGTACATGTGTCTTTCCTATGGCATTTCAGAGTTTGCTTTGTGAACTGCCTTGTGATAGATTACTGTTTTGCTTTGAATCCTGTGGATTCCTGTCTTGTGTTCTGTTCTGTTTTTAACTGGATCAGCAATAAACATGAGTTGCCACCATTTTATAGAGAAGGAAACAGACGCACAAAACAAGTCAATCAAAACAAGCATTTAAGTATGTTTCTCTAGTACTGGGCTTCAAAAAAATGAATTTAAAAAGCAAGTCCATGCCTTATGTAAATGTGCCTTGGGCAAATGTACCTTGTGTAAATGTGCCTTATGTACATTTGCTTGTGGGAGGCCTCCGTGGACCTGGATTTGGAAGGGGACATTGGAGCCAGAAGCAGAAACATTAGAGCAGGGGTTCTCAAACTTCTTGAAGTCGGGGCGCATTTAAAATCCTACAAATAATTGTAGGTGCACTATATACAAATTTCTGAGAAATATGTTATAATAATTAAGTCAAATATTAAAGAAAAAATATAAAGTCCAAGTGTGCTTTTATGGTAAACAAAATAAATACAACAAAATTAAATTTATTCTGACATTAAAAAACATTTTTGTTACATTTTTTGAGTTATGCTTTTTAGAATTCATAAAAAAGAGGGGTTAAAAAAAATAAAAAGTTATCTTTTTATATATATATAGATACATTCTTAGTAAGATTTAGTAAATTCAGCAGGTCCAGGCCCGAATGTGTTAAGTTTTTTTATTCTTGTGTTTATGAGAAACATGAGCCTGATGTGTCCTAGCAATTTCTTCAATGTTTGGGCATATATTTGAAAGGCAAACTCTCATTTCCTCATCAATACATTGAAGAATTCCTCTCTTTTTACTCTTAATTGTGTTGAGTGCAAAAAACCCCCACCATACATATCATCTTTTTTTTTTCATACATATCATCTTAACTTGACACCAAACAAAGAATAGAAGAAACTTGCCTCCAGTCTTTGCAGGGAACATCAGAGTAGTGTAAACAATCCAGCACCACAGCTTAACAGCCTTTTGCAACCTAATCAGGCAAGTGAGGTGGGGGGTTGGGCAGACTGTCAGCTTACTGCCAATTCCCCACACCTCTGTCCCCCAAAAATCTAAACACCAAAAACCCTGTTGGTTTTTTGGTCCCCAACAGGCACATATTTCTCTGGAATACCATAGGTCGCACCTGGAAATCTTCTGGGCACACACTTTGAAAACCACTGCATTAGAGCTGGTCAGGAAGGCTCATACTCGGGCCCTGCTGCCAAACCCACTAACAGAGGAAAATCTGGGGTGAGACCAGCAGTCTGGGAGGGGCCTAGCAATCTGCTCAAACAAGCCCTCCAGGTGATACTCTGACTTTTGAGTACCTTTGCTTACTTCACAGTATATAGTAAAAACCCATGATATCTCTGGTTTTATAATGTTTCTCATGCCTGAAGTAGTCCTGGGTTCTGTACAAACTCCCTTCGTTTGCCACATTTTATAATTTTTATAAGAAAAAAAGTCATATTTTTGGTAAAAAATAGTAATAATGAAGTAAGCACTACAGGACAAATAGAAGTGTGATCCCCCAACCCAGCCATAACCACTTACGACCTCTGCAAAATACAATTCCGGGCTGTGTTTCACACAGAACACAATATGAATTATATAACATGGCAGTCTTGACCACTTTTCACATGTTTGTGAATATCTCCCAAATATATCCCCTAAATAGAATTGGTGTTTCTGTTACATACCACTTTACAACCTGCTTTCCTCACTGAAAATATAATCATGAATACTTCATGTCTTTACTATTTCTAACTAACCATGCTATTTTTAAAGGCAGCATGGTGGTTATTTTAGCAGATTTACCATAATTTAAGAAGTCCTATATTGTCTGATAATGTGTTTATTACAATTTGGAACCCTTATAAACACTACAACAAACAGCTTGCAGCTGTTTCTTTGTGCACAGATGTGCTTAGTTCCTTGCAGTACAGGCGAAGCAGGGACATTAGCAGTAAGGTTTGCTCCTTGTGGCACTGCAGCAAGCACTAAGCTCTAGATTTTGGAAATGTCCTGAGTTTCCTAGTCATGCTTGTTTAACATGTTAGCCTTTATATACCTTTATTAATCACAGAAGGATCTAGCTCCATAAAGAAATCAGTTAAAAAAAACCGTGGATTTGTCCACATGCTGCCATGTTAAAGAAGATGGATGTCTTATGGCAGTTCTGTTTTTAATTCCTGGAGGACTTCCCACACTGTTTCCATAGCTGCCACACCATTTTACATTCTCCCCAATGGGGCACTGTGTTCTCATTTCTCCACCTCTTTACCCATAGTTGTTACCCAGCTATCCCACTTCTGGCTCTATGTCCAAAAATGGAAAGCAGAGTCTGGAAGTCATTTGCACACTCATGTTCATACCAGCACTATTACAACAGCCAAGAGGTGAAAGGAACTGAATGTCCATTGACAGGTGAATGGATAATCAAAATGTGGTCTAGACAGGGAATAAATTATTCTGCCTTAAAAAAAGAAAGAGGAAAACCTGTCACATGGATGAACCTTGAGGGCAACATGCTAAGTGAAATAAGCCAATCACAAAAAGACAAATGCGCCGGGCGTGGTGGCGCATGCCTGTAGTCCCAGCTACTCGGGAGGCTGAGGTGGGAGGATCGCTTGAGCCCAGGAGTTCTGGGCTGTAGTGCGCTATGCCGATCGGGTGTCCGCACTAAGTTCGGCATCAATATGGTGACCTCCCGGGAGCGGGGGACCACCAGGTTGCCTAAGGAGGGGTGAACCGGCCCAGGTCAGAAACAAAAAGACAAATGCTGTATGATTCCACTTATAGGAGGTACATAAAGTAGTCAGTCACACAAACAAAGCAAATGGTGGTTTCCAGAGGGTGAGGGAGAAGAGAAGTTGTTAAAGGGATATAAGTTTCAGTTTTGCAAGATGTAAAAGTTCTGGAGATTTGTTTCATAACAATGGGAATATATATTTAATACAATGGGAACTGTAGACTTAAAAATGATTAAGACAGTAAGTTTTCTGTTATGCGTTTTTACCACAGTAAGAAAAAAGGGCAAAAAAGGGCTCTCCGTTTCACCTAATATTATCTACTGGGTCCTGATGTTCTGTGCTCAGACTCAGTTTCTCCTAATATTATCTACTGGGTCCTGATGTTCTGTGCTCAGAGAGGAAACCTATATCTAAGAGAGTCCAACCCACAGAAGCAGGGAGTAGAACAGTGGTTGCCTGGGGCTGGGAGGAGGGGAAAGGGGAACAGTTGTTCAATGAGTATAAAATTTCAGTTATGTGAGATGAGTCAGTTCTAGAGATCTGCTACATGCCGCAGTGCCTACAGTTAACAATACCGTTTTGGATACTGAAAATTTTGCTAAGTGCATAGATCCCAAGTTAAGTGTTCTTACTGCAAGAAAAAATAATAAGAGTAACAGAGATTCTCAACTTAATAATCAAAGCAATACAAATCCATGAACAAGAGAAAGAGAACTGAGATGATAACACCAAAAGAGAGTTTCTTCCCAGAGAAAGCCTGCCAATTCAGATCAACAATAATTACCCACGTGCTTCTGGGAATCAGACTGCAACCCTCCCCCAAAGTTTTGCAGAAAGCTCATTATAGCCAAGCTGAGTCCTGTCGCTTGAGCACAAAGAATTTTCCCCACATTCCTGACACTCTTTGGCCACTGAAGTTCAGCCACTTCCCAGTGTTGGGATTCCCTTTTTCTCCTTTCCCCTGAGACTGGATGGACTTTTCATCAATTTGCATCTTGTAGAATCAATGCCGGTCTGGGATAAATGGTGTTCTTGCACACCTGGCATTAGTAGAGATATATCCCTGCTTCTGAGGAGCAGGGTTCCTAATGCAGGGTGGGACAGGCACTTCACAACCCTGGGGCACTGAGACTACCAGCTCCAGGCCTGCCTCAGGCAGGGAGGTTGCACTCCGCTGCAGCCCCACCAGGCCCTGGATGGAGCCCTGTAGTCATTTGGCTGAAAGCTGCAGAGCCAGCTCCTATGCACCAGCTGGAGGGAGGAAATGAATCACAATAAACCGGAACCCCGCTCAGCTCACTGGTTGTCATGGGTCTCTGCGCTGGCTAGTCCCTGGATCCCCACCCAGCATGCCCAATCCAGTGGGGGCCTTCTCCAGCTTGCATGGGCTAGATGGAATTCAGGTTTCTTGTTCTTCCAGATGACCGTGTGATCTGTGTTCCCATTTTTCCAGTTATGGCAAGTGCTAGAACATAGAGGGAAGCAACATGATCTAGGGGGAAAGGTGGCCGCACACCACATGGGGGTGCAAATCACCAAGGCCTTAGTTCCCCTCTCTGCAGCTCAGTGTCCCCCCTATAAACAGCTGAGAATGACAGTTCCCCTCTCTGCAGCTCAGTGTTCCCCCTATAAACAGCTGAGAATGACAGTTCCCCTCTCTGCAGCTCAGTGTTCCCCCTATAAACAGCTGAGAATGACAGTTCCCTTCTCTGCAGCTCAGTGTCCTCCCTATAAACAGCTGAGAATGACAGTTCCCCTCTCTGCAGCTCAGTGTCCCCCCCTATAAACAGCTGAGAATGACAGTTCCCTCTCTGCAGCTCAGTGTTCCCCCTATAAACAGCTGAGAATGACAGTTCCCTTCTCTGCAGCTCAGTGTCCTCCCTATAAACAGCTGAGAATGACAGTTCCCCTCTCTGCAGCTCAGTGTTCCCCCTATAAACAGCTGAGAATGACAGTTCCCCTCTCTGAAGCTTAGTGTTCCCCCTATAAACAGCTGAGAATGACAGTTCCCTCTCTGCAGCTCAGTGTTCCCCCTATAAACAGCTGAGAATGACAGTTCCCTTCTCTGCAGCTCAGTGTCCTCCCTATAAACAGCTGAGAATGACAGTTCCCTTCTCTGCAGCTCAGTGTCCTCCCTATAAACAGCTGAGAATGACAGTTCCACTCTCTGCTGCTCAGTGTCCTCCCTATAAACAGCTGAGAATGACAGTTCCCCTCTCTGCAGCTCAGTGTCCTCCCTATAAACAGCTGAGAATGACAGTTCCCCTCTCTGCAGCTCAGTGTCCTCCCCTATAGACAGCTGAGAATGACAGCTGGCCTCATCTCTCTTGCAGGTGGGTCAGTGGATAGGCCCAGCCATTCCTGTCACTGATGAATGTCCCCTTGCTCCATTACCACCTTTTGTCTTTGGGGACAAGCCCTGAGGTAGCAAGGAGTGGATCATGTCAGAACTTAGAAACACGTGTGGGCCTTGTTTTGCTCACTTGAAGTGGTCTTTTCCCACCACCGGGTCCTTCTCCCCCTCTGTGAGTGCCCTCTGCCCTGTCATTTTTCCAAGTCAGCTTGAGTCCCCCTCACCCCACATGAGTCCTGACCACCCAGTCCACAGTGGGTTCTCCTGGTCCTCATTTCCTATAGCATCTGTTGTCCATCCCACTACTTTGGGCTTATATTACTTGTGTTATCATTTCATTTCTTGTGTATACATGTCATCTCTACCACTATATCATAAACTCCTTAAAGTCAGAGATTATGAAGCAGACTCTCGGGAATGCCCTACAATGCCTCCCATCATGGAATTTATCTTAAGAAAATTATCACAGTTACTTATGATTGGTTAATGGCGACCAATATATCAATAACTACTCCAAAAGTGTATTTTCTCCCAGTCCAGGCTGAAAGAGCAGTGACAGTCTTTCCCTCACTTGTCACTGTCACCTGCTTCCTAGTTCTCTACATGCCGGGACCAGTCCTTTGGAAACGGCTGTTCTCTAGTCCTCCGAAAAATCTGAAGATTTCTGGACTGGGCGAGGGTGGGTGGGGTTGTTGCTAAAATACCCCGTAGGGTAGTACTTGCTTGGCAAACTTCTGAACTGCTGCCAGTTCTTCAAAAAACAACCACAACATTCTCAACAATTCTCAAAATCAATAAAACACTGTATTCTAAGGGGAATTCTGAAGTCAAATGAGGAAAGATGGTAGAACTCTTGAAGAATGGGGAGTCGCTGACCAGAGAAGGCCCCTCAGTGATGGGGAGGACTCTGCTCTAAACAGTACCTGGGCTCAGTGACAGACAGGAGATGGGGGGTCCAGATAGGGTGGGCTTCAGTGCCCATTCCCAGATGCTCAGACCCTGTCTCCTCACTGATGCTTCACATTTCATTAAAAATAGGTAAAGCCTTGCCTGACCTGTGGTGGCACAGTGGACAGAGCATTGACCTGGAATGCTGAAGTCGCCAGTTTGAAACCCTGGGCTTGTCCGGCCAAGGCACATGCCTCAAGTAAGGAACAATTAAAGTGAAGCAACTATGACTTGATATTTCTTGCTCCTCTCTCTCTGTAAAATTGATAAATAAAATCATTTTGAAAAATAGACAAAGCCTTTTGTTCTTCAAGCAGAGAACATATGTAAAATAAAATGCCCCCAGTGTTAAAATTAACATTATGATGTGAATAGTTTGTGTCAAGTCCTTTACTTAATGCAAGCTTTGATAACAGAACAATAAGAGGAAGACTACTCACTGAGTGAAGGAATAGAAAAGGAGAAAAGGTCTCTCTTTCAGGCCAACATTAGACTTTATTCCTATTTTAGTCCAGATCACATCTGCTATAGAATAATAAACAGCTAAAAATAGCAATTTACTCTTGGAGAGTGCCCTGTATCTACAAAATGCCTTTATCTGCATTGCCTGATACTGTTTCCTCAGAACAACCCTGGGAAGTAGACATAGTTCCATTTGGCTGGTGAACAAATCAAGTCTCATGGAGGCCAAGTGAGGACCTCGATATGTCATGGGTAGTGAATAACAATCAGACTTCAAAGTTGGCCATGTATCCATTAATTCAGCAAATAATTATGAAGGACCTACTCTAAGCCAGCTCTGTTCCAGGTGCCAGGGACAAAATGATGGGCAAAATCCACACAGGCTGTCCGAATGAACCTCGGAATTAATTAAGGAGACAAGTGTTAACTAAGTAATAACAAATAAATGTAGCCTTGCAGCTGTGATTAGAGGAACAGAGGTGATAACAAGAATTGGCTCAGACAGGGAAACCTGGGCTGAAAGGAGAGTTCAGGGGGAGAGACAGAGTGAGAATTTTCCCGACAGAAGTAGCTTCCAGAAACTGAGGTCTACATTGCTGCAGGCAGGCACGAGAGTGTGGAAGGTGAGGATAGAGTTTGGGGCAGTAGGTGGGAGTTAGATCATGCAGGATCCAGTTTGCAATGACGTGGGCTTCTGCCAAGTCCATTGATTTTCCCACTAAGAACATTGATGCTGCTAAAATGTCTTAAGCAGCAGAATGATTCTGAGAAATATCCATGACTAAAAAACATTTTCATGGACAATGGCATCATATTCCTACCCCACAAAAAGTTCAAATCCAACTGAACAATTAGAGGGGGTGGGAGTGACAGCTCTGCCACTTGCCACAGCTGTACTAGATGGCTCTGCACCTGACACAGGTCATTAGTCCTTCCTTTTTCCATCCAACCAAACATCTCTACAGAGCCTACCACATAAGGTTCTGTGCTGGGCACCACCACAAACAATGATGTCTCAGACTCAGCCTCTGCTCTGGGACAGGAGCCATGTGGACAAAGAGCTGTAATACAAGGTGGAGAGTGACTTCCTCTTGTTAAAGGGAAGGGAAATAATTACAGAATGACTGTCCTCATGTTCTAGAGATGCTTGGGCTCCATTGTTTTCTGACACAGCAGTGAGGTCACAGACCATGCTGAGTCATTCTGTTTTATGCAATCTGTCTTTTTACTTTTGGACATATGCAAGCTTTATTTCTAAAGTTTTGCAATTCAAAATTTGACTCTGGGTCAGTTGCTTTTCAGGGATTTTGCTGACAATATGGAGGGGTTTTAATTAGCCTATTTGAAACTTCTTCAACTCAGGAAAGTTTTCTTTAAGTTTAAATATATTGTTAGTTATTGCTTCTAGTTGGAATGTTCTGATACATCCTCAGGAACATACAAAATGATTAGTTGGTTCTCTAGTCTGCCCTATATGAAGAAATAGATATGTGTGTGAATACATATCTGTACATATATACATACATGTACATACACATATACACGTGTGTGGATGGACAAGTATATATTATCTGTTATGCATATATGTAGAATATCATCTTTCATTTTTATTATCTCTGTTTTTTTTTCTCTGAATTCTGAGAGAGCTACTCTGTTTGCCTTCTTCATCACTGATGTAATGTTCAGTAGTATCCATTCTTCTCATTACTGCCTCTGATGAGAGTTTACATTCTCCTTTATTTGTGATTCTTTCATCCTTTCTTATTACACCAGTTGCCCTGACTACACCTCTGGTTGTTCTCTCCTTCTAGTTTGCTGATTTTGTTTCATAGGTAACAAGTCTTCTATTCTTTTATTGAGGCAGCTAAACAGTTATTAAATTTTTCCTTGTGGTCCCTACAGTAAATAGTTTTAATAAGCCTGCTCTGCCTCTGAATTTTCAGAATGATGTATGTTCTCACTTATTTTGCAGAAAGTTCTGTCTCATAGAAAACATGTTCTTATTGCTTATTTTTTTTTTATTAAAACTCAATCAAGGAGCCATCTATCCAGGCCTGTATTTGCCAAGAGACAAGGAGACTGGAACATCCTTGACCTAACTCTCTGTTTCATTTAGCCCTTGTTTAAAATCCTTTGTCTCATCCCTAGACTGCTGTGCATAGTTCCAGCCTGTCTCCAGGATCCTGTGATGTATTTTCCAACTCTGACCAGCTGCTCTCCGGTGTGTTAACAAATGGGGCAACAAAAACTTCTCACTGAGCCTGCTGCCAGCCCATTGCTCATGAGATCGGTAACAACAATGATATCAGGAACCTGGCAAGTCCCCCACCACCACCACTTCTGCCCACTGCAGACCCCAATCTCTGCATGGAAGTGTTACCCTGAAAGTAAGAGAGATTATATTGTGGTAACATTAAATTATTTACACATTAGCCACACACTCATAGAGATGATGTGCACTGCACACACAGGGAGCCCATGTGAGATGGGCACAAAGGGTACCTTCTACCTGCTCGTAGCGAGACAGTCTTAGTTCCTGTCTAAGCACAGGTGGGCTGCTCATTGCAGTTACAGCTCAGTTCTTCAGCCATGTAGTGTGTGAAAATCTCTCAAGTTCTGGAGATGGGTTAACTGTCAGTCATATTCCCTGTATTTTTCACTTGAGTACTTTATTCAGGAACTGAGAAAGGTTATGGAAGGACCATTTAAACCCCACTCAACACATTTTTTATAGAGATTTCTTCTCCTTAGTGTCAAAATCCAACTGCAAGAATTATCTGAAAGCTAAGATGATAATAGGATAGGAAATATGAGAGCTGGGAAAATGCATCCACACCCCCTGGCTCTGCACAGCCTCATCATCTACTGAACAGAATCAGCAATGCAAGCACAAGTATAAGGATTTAAACCTTTCAGCATTTATCCTGGCTGCTCTTAAGAAAACGATTCCAGGACCACCAAGCTAAAATATGCCTGAAAACTTAGTGGCAATCAAACCAAATGTAAGAACAAATATAAATGTAAAGGTTCAGATAGGAGCTAAGATCTCTAGACTCTGGGTCTAGCTCTGTTCCCAGCTGGCTGTATGACTTTTGAAAAACTCCTTTACTCTAAGCCTTGGGGTCACTCATTCATTTAAAAGGCTGCAGCTCTGAATTAGGGCTTCTTAACTAGGAGAGATGTTTGACAGAACTGTCCCATGCACATGATGAGTGTGAGGGCAGATAAGGAATTGAGAACACCTAAATCTCTGCCCAAGGTGGCAGCCAGGTCTAAAATCCCATGGTTTTATGAAAAATAAATTTGGCAAATGAGAAGTAGAGTTCTCAGTGATATTTGGTCCTACAGCCCATAACTTCCCTAAACTGCCAAGTTTCTGGAATGGCTTATCCCAAGCTTACTTCAGGGTGCTGGTGTGCACTTTCCAAAGAGGTAATGTCCTTAGATTGCCAAAGCAGCTGTGCTGGATTCAAACAATGACAAACAGTAAATGTGCAACCCATTAAAGAAAACCAGGCATAAAATAGTTTAGGCAAATGTATATTGCACAAAGTAGCTTTCTCTTATTTTTTCTTTCTTTCTTTCCAGTTGGGTGAGGAAGGGGAGAAAACCTAGGGTGCTTGTATTTCAACATGAAAAATGGAAATGTCACCCTCTTGTGGTGCCTTCACTCTGTCTCCTACTTCTACAGGTCACACAGGGCCACCTCATAGGGTTGTACATTCAAACAGACTATAATGGAAATGGCATTCTATGGGTTATATACTGTACATCCTAGATAACCACACACCAACTCTTACATGCATATATGAATATATATGTACATATTCAACATATACACACATAGCAAACACATATACACAAGTATATACAACAAATATACCCATTCATAAACACTAATGCATATATACAAACACAAGCACTTGCATAATACATAGCATGCACAATACATGTATACCTAGTATATATGCATGCACATACCTAAAAGTATATATGCATCCACACATACACACATGTTCAAACACACACTTACAATAAGCCTGCATAAGCATACACATATATGTACCACAAACACATATATACAAACATGTAGACAAAGTCATATATCTGCACAAGCACATACACACTGACTCCATGACAGTATACTATAATTAATCAAGAACAGTCAACAAAGTGCTATTCAGCACTTACTATATGCCAAGCACCATTCTAAATAATTTACACGTATTAACGCACTTAAACATTGAAAATTCCAAGAGATCTTTCTTATTTTTATCCCCATTTTATCTATGAACAAACTACAACAAAGGAAAGTTCAGTAACTCGCCTGTGGTTACAGAACAAGTAAGGATTAAAACCATTATTTGAATAGGGTTTATACTCAAAACTATTCAAATGCTAATTAATTTTTCTAAGGTATTTGAAGGCATATCTGTGGGTAAGAAAATTGTGACAATGTCTGTAAGGCAATAAAGTTGGACTTCTCATCAGCCCTTTCAAAATGGTCTGTTCCTTTCCTGAAGCCTTCTCTAGGTATCCATGTCCCCTGTTACCATTCCCACTCTACCCTACACACACACACACACACACACACACACACACACACACACTCACACACTCATTCTGGCAGTCTGTCATATATCCACCTTATATATGCACACATGTGTAGTTACTTAAAAATATATCCAATATTTATTGAGAGCCTGCTATACAGAAGATGCTTTTCTTATGTCTCTACATTATTTCTCATAGCATCCATGAAAGGTGATGAGTATTGTTCCTATTTCATAAGAAGAAACTAAAGCACAGAGAGAGGAAATTTACTTAAGGACGTATAACTAGTAAATGGCAGATTGGGTGTGAAAACCAGGCATTCTGGCTCCAAAGCTCTTGCTGTTTTCACTATGTCACCCAGCTTCTCTCTTTTCACCCCATAAAAATTCTTGCCATTTCCACCACAGTTCACAGCAGTTGGGAAGGATGAAATCCAGAGAGCCAAAAGATTTAAAGATTTTGAAATGCAACTGCTGAATTAATTTTTGTACATGAGGACAAATTATATTCTAGTTTTATCCCTTGAATGTGGGTTTCCAATTTTTCTAGCACTATTTATTGAAGAGGCATTGTATGGTTTTGGCTCCTTTGTCAAAAATTATTTGCCTATATATATGTGTGTGTTTTTATTTCTGGGCTCTCAATTCTGTTCCATTGGGCTGTGTGTCTCTCTATATATAACTTTGGTCTTAGAGAAGATTTTATGAATTTGACCCCAAAGGAAAGGGAAGTAAAGGCAAAAATCAATGAATGGGACTATATCAAACTAAAAAGATTATAGCAAAAGAAACCACCATCACCAACACCAAAAAGGCAGCCAACTGAATGGGAGAAGATATTTTCAAACAACAATTCTGACAACAGGTTGATATCCAAAATATAAAAAGAACTCATACAACTCAACACCAAACAACAAACAATCCAATTTAAAAATTGGCAAGGGACCTGAACAGACACTTCTCCCAAGAAGACATACAAATGGCCAACAGACACATTTAAAAATGCTCAACTTCACTAGCTATTAGAGAAATGCTAAAACTACAATGAGATATCAACAAGACAGGTAATAACAAGTGTTGGAGAGGCTGTGGAGAAAAAGTTACCTTATTCACTGTTGGTGAGAATGTAAAGTGGTACAGCCATTATATAGAGGTTCCTCAAAAAATTAAGAATAGAGTTACCATATAACCCAAAAATCCCTCTTCTGGGCATTTACCTCCCAAAAAATGAACATCTGTATTTATTTACAAAGATATATGCAGTCCTATGTTCTATGCAGCATTACTCACAGTGGCCAAAACATGAAAACAACCAAAGCGTCCTTTGGTAGATGATTGAATAAAGATGCAGTGCAGTCTGACCTGTGGTAGCGCAGTGGATAAAGTGTTGACCTGGAACACTGAGGTCACCGGTTAAAAAAAAACCCTGCACTTGTCTGGTCAAGGCACATATGGGAGTTGATGCTTCCTGCTCCTCCCACCTTTCTCTCTCTCTCTCTCTCTCTCTCACTCTCTCTCCTCTCTAAAAAATAAATAAATTATTAAAAAAAATTTTTTTAAAAGATGTGGTGCATATATATTATGGACTTCTACTCAACCATAAGAAAGTATGAAATAATACCATTTGCAACAACATGGATGGACCTTGAGAATATTATGTTCAGTGAAGTAAGTCTATCAGAAAAAATTAAGAACCATATGATTTCACTCATATGTGGGATATGAAACTGAAACTCACAGACACGGACAAGAGTATGGTGGTTACCAGAGGGAAGGGCACGGGCGAGTAGTGGTGGGTAAGGAAGCCAAATACATGGTGACAGAAGATGATCTGACTTCGGGTGGTGGGTACACAATTCAATATACTGATCACATACCGTAGAAATGTACACTTGGGAGCTATATAATCTTATTAACCAATTTCACCCCGATAAATTTAATTTTAAAAATTAAGTTCAATTAAATTAAAAAGTTTTAAAAATACAACTGCTGGATTGAGCTGCAAATAATATAAGTTGTATGGCCTGTTTAGGAGAAAGAAGTTTAATACAGGTGTTTCCAAAATTATTGGTAGGCCTAAAAGAGCAGGTGTCTGGTCTGGGCCTGACTTCTAAATCACCACTGCAAAACCAGTAAAATGGAACTTTTACCTTTGTCACAGCCAGGAACCTGGGATTAGGAAGATGCTGCTCCAGCTGCTGGCTCTGGGTCACACTGTGCCAGCTATGATCTGGGTATCAGGAGGTTCCTTTAGAATGGCTGGCCCTGGGCCATGGCCAGTCTGCAACCATTTGCTTCTCCACCCTTCCCTCTTTCCCTTTCTCTCTCTCTCTTCCCCTCCTGCAGCCATGGCTCAATTAGCTCCAGCAAGTAGGCCTTGAGCGCTAAGGATGGCTCCTCCTTTCACCTCAAGCACTAAAAAATTGCTTCAGTTGCTGAGCAAGTGACAAGGCCCCAGATGGGCAGAGCATCACCCCTAGTGGGCTTGCCGGGTGGATCCCAGTCAGGACACATTTGGGTGTCTGTCTGCTTCCCCTCCTCTCATTAAAATAAAAAAATTTAAAAAAAAGCTAGCCCTGGAGTAATGTCATGCCTGCTGGACCCTCATGAGTAGAACAGATGCCTCCAGGCACACCACCATTCTCCCTTCCAAACTGATTTCCGAATTTGTTTCCTTTAAAGTGCACCCCATTGGCAGAACCCAGATCATTACTGAATCCCTACTGCAAGGATGTCTCAGAAAGAAAGCTCAGTTTGCCAGCCTGCACAATACACAAGCACATGAGAAAGACAGAAGCAGGGGTGGAGTGATCTGATCTACACTTCCCACCCCATCATTTTGAACAGAAAAGAAGTAAAGGTCTAAAAGAAATGTTTCTGATAATATTATATTCAAGTAAGGAAGCCTGTCAGTCATCTAGCAAATAGTTCCACAGAGGGAACCACCGACTCTGTCCATTGGTAAAGCCAGTTCTTTGTGATCCATTGGTACTGCCTGAGGTAAAGCTATCATGAGAGCAGGGGATTATGGGCCAGCCAACTTCCAGTCCCCACACTGAGAGGAGGCAGACATGCCCTCCAGAGGCTGGGAGAGGAGAGGCACTCCCTGAGAGCTATTCTTTACTGGTCTCTCACCATGGGGACCCAGCCCAACACTGGGCATTTCCTCTCCACACACTGAGAAGTTGGCAGGGAGAGAAGCCATCCCCATCCAAACAAAGCAAAATGAAACACTTCCCTCTCCCAATTCTCAAGTCAAAAAAAAAAAAAGTGTTGCAATGACTCCCTTCTTTAAAATCACCTTTATTTTAATCAGCCTGTGTCAGATGGGCTGCAAACCAGATATGACAAGTCAAAGCAACTGTACAGTTATTTGAATAAATTTCTCTTTAAAATGGAAAGTTTATTTCTGAATACCTTCCATGGACCAGACACTGTTCTAGGATATCTATATATTACTTGATAAATCCTCATGTCAAACTATAAAATAATAATCAGTACTCTCTCAATTTTGCCACTGGGGAAACTGAGGCTCATAAATAAACATTTTTGGCCCAATCATTCAGCTATTACTCTGTGGAGCTGAAATTCATACCTAACACTCTATTCCATAGCCCTCACAGTCCCAATTACATGAGTATTTCTCGGCCTTTTTTAGCCACATACCACCCAAAAAACTTTGCCATGCATTCCTTTCTGTAGCTGATATTATACAAACAATAGAGACTCTTTATTTTCCAAATAATGGTTATTAAATTTTATTTCCAAATATAGAATTATTGTATGATCATATTTATTCTACTCTTTCAAACTATACATCATCCCAGCTCTTCCAGGGGTTATAATGATACACTGTTTCCCTGTATTACAACAACAACCAATGAAAAAATAATTGAGAAGAAAGTTAAGAAAAATTTCAAAGTAAAGAGTCATAAAATTTATAAAAAGCAGTCACCTTAGAATAAGATATCCCCCAAGGAGAAGTTTGAATCTCTTGCAATTGGCTTCTTCATTTATGCATGTGTGATATTCCAAATACTTTAAAGAGTTGTGAAGATGAATTCTAAATTTTTCGCTATGAAAAATGCTTTCTTGTTTCAAAGACTATACAAAGAAAGTTGAAGTGTTATTTTTGGATAACTAACAAGACATCTTTAATTAAATTGATCCATATACTTGAATAAACCAATACTCATATTAAAAAACAGTTGTGGCCCTGGCCAGTGGCTCAGTAAATAAAGAGTCAGGCTGGTGTATGAATGTCTGGGTTCAATTCCCTGTCAGGGCACACAGGAGAAGTGAACATCTGCTTCTCCCTTTCTCCCTCTCCTTCATTTCTCCCTTTTCCCCTCCCACAGTCAGTGGTCCAATTAGTTTAAGTGTGGCCCCAGGCACTGAGGATAGCTCCATAGGACCATATCAGCCTCAGGCACTAAAGATAGCTTGGTACTCAAACATCAGCCCCAGATGGGTTTGCTGGGTGGATCCTGGTTGGGGTGCATGCAGGAGTCTGACTCACTATCTCCCCTCCTACCTCTTAAAAAATAAAAAAAGCAGTTGCTTCCTTCCTTACATAGATGTGAGTATAATACTCTGAAAGATAATTGTCAGAAGTCTATGGACTTCTAAACTTCTAAAGAATGAAGTTTTGGTTTGATTTTTTTTACACTGGACCCAGGAACTGTGCCATAGTGAAAGAAAGCTGGCTTCTAAAGCCACTTTATTATTTTCATTTCAACTGGGTTGAATTCTCTTCTTCATCTTCCCATTATTAATTGGCTATCAATCTCATCTCTTTCTTTGGGACTTTATTTGCAAGCTTATTTTTTGTTAAAGTTGTTTTTCTTTGTTTCTTTTCCTCCCTTCCCTTCCTGCCCAGATATTTTATCATTACTTTACTCCCAGATCAAAATTAAGAGTATTAGTGGTGAGAGTTACAACATAGGAATTAGGAATATGGCAGATACCCATCTAGAGAGCATCTTGCTTTGGTTTTTGGTTAAGAGTCTAGAACTGGGTCACTTTCTAGGCTTGGTCTTAAAAAGTTCAGCCCAAGGCATTGATCAGCAGCAGATTTTTCCCCCAGCTTTCTTTAACAAGAAGTAGAAGCCCCAGCAGGGCCCTGGTTTAAAATACTAGGCCTGACTCTGTTTCCCCATCTTGTAAGAAGCAATTTTAACACCATCAGCCCAGAGGAACCAAACTTGCAGCTGCCAAGCATGCATTCAGTTATTCAGTCCTGATGACAGTCTGTCCACAGCTTCAGCCCCACCACCACTTGGTGTTTCTGATTCAGATCTTATTCATGAGATGTTTACTCTATTTTTTAAATATTTATACATGAAAGAATTTAATTTCCTCTTTTTAAATTAAAAGTGTCTTCAGTTTGCATGTTACATTCTTATGGAGTCAGTCCTTAAGATTTAAGTTCCAAAGATACTGGACAGAGAAACATTTCTCTAAGCAATTTGAACAACCCTATACCTGGGCAATACACTCAATAATTCAATGGGAAAGTTAGTATCTACTTAATTCAGCAAATATTACATTGTCAGATTAACAACAGAGCAACTGGAGAAATTTCTGGATTTCTGGCTGAGGAGTTAAAATTCTAAAAATAGTAAAAATATGGCACCCAGCTCCACCACCCTGCCCTCCAAATCCATAACAGGCATCATGAATTAATCACATTTACTCCTTCCCCCCTTACCCTTGAAGTAGCCTCACTTCTCAACACCCAGCACAGTCAACTCACTCCAATCAGTTGGTCTGACCCAAGAAATAAAACCTATTTTCCATGTCTAGCTCAATACCATAAAAGCAAGAGTGTGGCCAAAACAAGAGTCATGTGTACAAGAACTCATTACAACAAATATGAGTTCCATTTAATAAGACATGCTAGAATTAATGCTCACAATTATAAAATAATATAAAGAATACCTGCTGAGAACAGCCAAAGGTAGATATGTTGCCTTTGTTCATTTGTTTTACTTTATAGACTAAATAAACCTTACTAAAATCTACCCCAATTTGAAAAAAATCAATTTTCAAAAGTTAAAACAAGTCCATGTCTATTACAAGAAATTCTTTTCAGTCTGGGGTAATATTTTCCCCCCTAGCATAACAATCTCTGCCAAGGGACTCAACACTACTTAATTTCTTTTGTTCTAACAGCTTTTCTTGCAATATTTCTCCATCCCTTATGGAGCATTCATTATCCAGAATGTTCAAGCTCATATTAGCAGTTTCCATCATCAAGCAATGGAATTTCTGAAAATGATGGCCGTATTTCAAATCAGTCTGCAGTCCTTTCACGATACGCACTGTAACTCAATGTCACTAAAGATTGGGTCTGCAGCTTCCTGGCTTTGGAGCTACACTGTCTAAAGCCTCCATCATTTTAGAGCTCTTTTCATCAACTCCATTGTTTTATTTAAAGAATCACAAAATCTCTCTTCATTCATTTCCTTTTTGAGACAACTTTTGAAAACCCTATAATACAGTGGTTCTCAACCTTTCTAATGCCATGACCCTGCAATACAGTTCCTCATGTTGCGGTGACCCCAAACCAAAAAATAATTTTGATGGCTACTTCATAACTGTAATTTTGCTAGTTATGATTCAGAATGTAAATACCTGATATGCATTATGTATTTTCCAATGACTTTAGGCGACCCCACCAGGGTCGCGACCCACAGATTAAGAACCGCTGCTATAATACAATAACCTTTAAAATCTTGGATTGCCTCCTGATTCAAAATTCTTGCATCATGAACTGAGTGAGAATTTCAGAATTGTACCTTCCTGGCTAGAGAAGTGAAATATGTAACATGACTAGGCAGAAATATTTGGGGGTGCTGACCATCTGGTTTTGCCTTCACTGGGATTAAGGGTCTCAACTGCACTCAAACTGCCCATGTGTTTATATAGTACTGTATAATCATACTGAGAGGAAGTGTCTCTAACTTCAGGACTTTATGAAGACAAAAAGATTTGTCAGAATTATTGAATTCACATTTCAGTAAAAGTTATAAGAAGGTTATTATCCATACTGCTATGTTGGAACACATAGCAATATAGAAGGTTTAGCAACTGGTAATAAATTTTGACTGTCATGAAGGGAACAGTGTGGTGGTCTTTACTTCTGTGTAGCTCTGCATCATTGTTCTTCCCCTGAATGGTCTTATTTAAGAATCACCACATTCACAGGTCATTTGTAGTCTTCTATTATTGACTGTGGGAGACACAGAAGGTTGTAGCAGCTTTCCCTCTCTGCCTGTACACCCAGAGCCTGGTGTCTGTGTAGCAGCCTCACTGTAATTCTGATATCTGAGCACTGGGACATCGGAGCAGCAGTGGAAGCCCCATCTTCTGCTAGTGATGCAGCTGCACTTGCATTGTCCTGTGATACTTGCTGTGCAGCATCAACAATATACTCACCAACCACCTCAGGAAAGTAATTTAAGACTATCAAGGGCATCATTATTGAAGTATCTTCATGCCCAGTTGTTGGACTGCAGGTGTCCTTTGACAGTCAGAGGGGATCATCAGAAGCAATTCATCTGTTTTCTGACCTTCCTGATCTAAAACATCTGACTAGTAGAGCAAAATCTTGGACACAAAAATGATCTAAAGGGCATCAATACCAACATGAAAGTCTCTTCATGGCCCTCTCTTGCTATAAGGAATGTGCAGCCACATGAAATGGAGATTCACTGACTCAAATAGTAGAATAGAAAACAGGTGATATGGTTGAATTCTCTTTCAATTCCAAGCCTTTCTCAAAACCTGACTCTCTCACCCTACTAATGTCTTCCTTCTTTGGACTCCTGCTGCATTAAGTCTCTACCGTGCATAACGACGTGGCTGTACACTGACCTCTACACGCTGCCATGGGTCCATGCCCTAGTTTTTACTCTGCAATCTATCTTTGAGAATGAGTACTCCCCAAACACGTGAAGCTCTCTCTTCATCTACCCTGTATATATAGACTCATGTCACATGTTCAATAAATTGTAAAAATTTTTTTTTTGTATTTTTCTGAAGCTGGAAATGGGGATAGACAGTCAGACAGACTCCCGTATGCGCCCGACCGGGATCCACCTGGCACGCCCACCAGGGGGCGATGCTCTGCCCACCAGGGGGCAATGCTCTGCCCCTCCGGGGCATCGCTCTGCAGCGACCAGAGCCACTCCAGCACCTGGGGAAGAGACCAAGGAACCATCCCCAGCGCCCGGGCCATCTTTGCTCTAATGGAGCCTCGCTGCAGGAGTGTAAGAGAGAGACAGAGAGGAAGGAGAGGGGGAGGGGTGGAGAAGCAGATGGGCGCCTCTCCTGTGTGCCCTGGCCGGGAATCGAACCCGGGACTTCTGCACGCCAGGCCCATGCTCCAACACTGAGCCAACCAGCCAGGGCCTGTCAGGATTTTTTTATAGCAGTGTTCTCATGATTCACTAAGGACATAATTCACAAGGACTTCCCTGTCATGTCACCCTTCCCAAAATAAAAGCGAAAATTCCCCCAAACCAGACACTCTCAAACAGAACCACTGTCAAGCATTTCTTTTTGAACTGGAGTAGGTATAGAATGGAAGATGGTCAGTAACCTGATTTCTTTCTGCACCTGTCACCCCAGGAATTCCTGCTGTAAGTGCAACGCAGATCTACATGATGACAATGGCTATTGCGTCATCACTGCCAATCTCCTCATAAAAATGCCAACATCTGGCATCCCCCCTGCATTCCTCCAAGTGAGCCCGGGAGGCTTGCTCAGGAGTCTGCATCATGGTGGCAGAGCACCCAGTGCTCCACTCTGGGGTGAAGAAAGGCTCACTCTGGATAACTTACTCTCACAGATTATTTTGCAGTCTTTAAAAAAAAATGAGTTGTGAGGCCAACTGTGGTAAAACTATATTTGACCTGTAACCCTAACAGAGAGGAAAGGAGACCTGTGTGGCCTACTGTGCTAGTAAAGCATGAAGTGAGAGTTTATTCATTTTTTCCCTATGGACCCCTATAGCAAAAATAAACAATTGCTAGTTCTAACCCTCCAACCAAGTGCCGTTATTATATAGAATCCCCTCCCCAAGGAATCTATAGCTACTTCTATCTATAGCAACACCCTTCAACTATCCAAGTAGCATCTATTTAAAATTAAAACATGATACACAAACAATGGTATGTTTATTTAGTCTGCAAATAATGCTTGGTATTTACATAGAGTCACTCATAAATTCTATATAATAATTCTGCATCCACTAATATATGGTCCATGGATTGAGAATAACACTATTCATTTGACAAGAATTGGCCAAAAATGAGCACTGTCTTGAGTTGCCATATTATTCACTTAACAGTAAACTGCCTTAGAAAAAGGATCTCATTTGTATTGTTCAGTTTTATCCCTATGGCCTGGAACAGTGAAATGTCACATAGTAGGCATTAATTAGACAGTTGTTAAATGTTACATGAATTCACATAATTTAATTTTGCTTTTCATGTGTTTGTAGTTTCTCCAATTAGATTATGTGTTATTCAGATAAGGGTTATTTTATTCATTGCAGCATTGTGGAGTAGTTGCTCCTTAAATATATATTTGAGCATTTCCCAAATATATTTCATGACAAAGTTTTCTGGGTGATGTGACAAGGGTGTAGAGTGAAATAAAGTGTTCAGTGGTCAAATATATTTGCAATATAAATATGTCATAAGAACTCCTATGCAGAGTGGCATACTAAAGAGCTTGAGACACCCTGCAGTGAAGAAGTCCAATTTTCTTGAGCAAACAATTTTTCTGAAATTTGACAATTCTCTTTTATGTGGCATTAGTTCCTTGTAGAACAATGTCCCACAATTTATCTACCAATTTTAAAAAATAGTCTTTCCCATCTATGTCTCTATACATAAATATGTTCTTCACATGACACAGTGGAAAAAGAATTAGTTTAGATACCAAAAGTACTAACTGCTGGCCCTGGTTCTCAAGTGACTGAACAACATGATCATTTCATGATTGGAAGCAAATTATTTCATGATGGGTTGTGTTGGGTGGAGCTCACACCAAGAAACTTTGCTGAAAAATGAGAAAAACTGGAAGTTACACATGTTTTCTGTTTTGTAATCTTAACATTTGAAGCCCTGGTCATGGACTGCTGGAATCTGAATTCCTAGCTATTTTAACTTCCACTGTAAGTTACAATGTCATTGATTTGCATTTGAAAAGTCATGTTAGAATCATTACACAAGGTATAATGTATCAAAACAACACATTGTACACCTTAAATACAGTATATTCAGTTTTTTATTTGGCAATCACACCTCAGTAAAGCTGGGAGGGGGGAGAGTCACCCTAAAATTTCCATAAGAAAGAAGATGCCATAAAGAAATTATAAGGTGGCCCTGGCCAGTTGGTTCAGTGGTAGAGCATTGCCCAGTGTGTGGAAGTCCTAGGTTTGATTCTCAGTCAGGGTACACAAAAGAAGCACCCATCTGCTTTTCCACCCTTTCCCCTCTCCTTCCTCTCTGTCTTTCTCTTCCCCTCCTGCAGACAAGGCTCCATTGGAACAAAGTTGGCCCAGGCACTGAGGATGGCTCCATGGCCTCCACCTCAGGTGCTAGAATGGCTCTGGTTGCATCAGAGAAATGCCCCAGATAGGCAGAGCATTGCCCCTAGTGTGCATGCCTGGTGGATCCCAGTTGGGTGCATGTGGAAATCTGTCTGGCTGCTTCCTGCTTCTAACTTCAGAAAAATACAAAAAAAAAATATTATAAGGTAATTGGTGTTGATTGAATAAGCCACCATGATAGAGGTGCCTTTCAATACCCAGTCTGCTCCCCTTGCTTAGCATCCCTTGGAGAGAGCATAGCTACATGATTAAATTTTTCCTGAAATGTACAAATGGAAGTGTCAGGGAACATCCAGGAACTTCAGCTGCTATATAACTTTTTCTTCTTTTTTTCTTTGCCCCTCCTTTATCTTGTTTCTTGGGATGTGGGTGTGATGGCTGGGGCACACTAGAACAAGGTCCATGCCCTAGGGACAGTACACAGTAAGCAGGAGCCTGGATCCCTGAGAACATTGTGGCCAGACTCAGTACAGCAACTCTGTACTGTCATACAAGATAGAAATAAGTTTCTGTTTTAAGTCACTGATATTTGGGGGTTTTCCATTATTCTCAACTGAATCTAACCTTAGTGGATACAGAATTTTATGCCTGGAAGTTGGGGTTTGCATGGAACCCAACCTACAACAAATGGCATTGGCTTAGTGTAAGCTATAGGGAGAGAGAGAAGAGGACACAGATATAACAGGATCAAGAGGTATCCTTGTTTTGAGGTGGCAAAATTTATGATTACACTGTCCTCTACTCTACCTTAGGTGAACACATGCTGACCAAGGCTGAATGAAGCATTCAAGAAAATTATAGGGGGGAAAAATCCAAAGATATTTGGTGCTTCTTAGCATGAAAAAGAGAAGCTCATCCCAGAGCTAACTAGTCTGCAGGCTGAGATGGAAAGTTAGAAACCCTCCAACAGATGGTCTTTCTGCCTACAATTTGGGAGCCTTACAGGACCAAAAATCCAGCTGCCTTTATATCCTAAACTGAAGCAATGATAAGCAGGCTTTAAAGCTACAGCCTTAACAAGAAGTCACTGATGCTCTGGCACATAAAGGTCACATGGAAGTCACAACATCCTCCTGTTAGAGACCAAATTCAGAGTGCTGCCTTCCCACCCAAGCCTATTGTTTCATACAACCCCAAGGCGGGTGATATGAAATTGAGAGAAAAGAGCACAGAACAGGACCAAAGAGTAGAAAATTAGTGTCTTCAACCTTAAAATTATGTCCAGACATGACCTTGGTTTAGATACTAGGTACTTGCACATGGGACTGCTTGAAAATTTACTAAGTTAGTGTGAGAATTTTACAGTTATAGAAACTATAAGCCCTGACAATAAAAGCTGATGCTAGTTTAACCCCTTAGAGCTACCCTAGCCCCCAAACTTGTATCAATATAAAGCAATCTTTGTAAAGTGTGGAGGCACCGAGAAATGTATCCCCTCTAAAGGAGTCAGATTTAACCTGGAAGATACTCATCAAGGACAGAGTCAGGGCCACAGAGGATAAATGATAAGGGAGTTCTTCCCAGGAAATAGAATCAGTATTTCAGAAGAGTTTATCTTGGAAGCTCCACGGAAAGGAATCATCACTACTCCTGCACAGCCAGATTTAATCATTGCTGTGGACCAGTGTCTGTGACATGCTTCCATTCCCCCTTTTTCAAAAGAGGAGTTCCCACTGTAGTCATCCTGTTTCTACCCCACCATTTTGTATTGTGGTATTTGGAGGTAGAGAACTTGTGTTTTAGTTTATGAATTGCTGGGCCATGAAAAGCCACATCTAGAAAGGAGTTTGTGCCACTTAGAGATCCTGACTTTGAGATTGGATGGGACTTGGGACCTTGGGAAGGTACTCTATCTATGGGAAAAAGAATATGCACAGATATGTCATGGTCAAATAGGCAGACTAAATCAGAGCCCTCTGGTGTCACTCACCCCATATTTTATTTTTATTCCATGATAATAGTGCTTCCAAATCTTTTGGGGGGGAGGCACATGGACACTCAAAATAAAAATGTGGTGAAAATTGTCAAATTCTGCAGATATTTTGAAACTAGAGTCCAAAGAATTTGCTGAAGGAGTAGAGTAAGTTGGAGAGGGAAAAAAAGGAATCAAGGGTGACTTCAACTTCTGTGGCCTGAGCAACTGGAATGATAAACTTCCTGAAATAGAAAAAATGGAATGAAGAGTATTTTAGAAGGAGGAGTGCCCAGGTGTTCAGTTTTGAACATATTAAGAAATCTCTGCAGAGATGTAAGCAGGAAGTGAGATACAAATTGGAGCTCAGAAGAGAAGCTAGGGCTAAAGCAAAAAATTTTGAAATCATTGGCACACTGAGACAAGTTAAAGCCCTAGGGTCAAGATGCAGTCATCTAAGAAGCAAGAACATGTGGACACAAGGAGCTCAAAACCAATCTTTGGGGCCCTTCCACTGCTTAGAGTTTGAAAGACGAGGAGGCCACAGGTAGGGAACTGAGAAGCAGCAGCCGGTAAAGGGAAGGCAGTTTCTCAAGAGACAGAAAGCTATCAACTATGTCAAATGCTGCTCAGGATTTGACTTAGTTGTCCTTTGAGCACCTATTGATTATGAAAGTATTATGGTCATTGTTAACCTTGAAAAGAGCCATTTTATTCACAGGAGGAGCTTGTAAAGCTTGATGGGAATGGAAATAAGAGAAGAGGCAACTGATGGATGTACAAGGAGGAAAAAACCTTGAAACAAAGATTACTAAGTGTCCTGTCTTGATAGTGCTTATGCCGTGCTGGGCACCAGCAGGCATGCCACAGACATGGGAGAAAACGAGTCACCACCTTCCATCACTGATGAGGCAGGGAGGCTCTCTATTCCCGGAGTGGACGGCAGCCATCTCAGGACTGTGGGACCTTCAAAATTACCCGCCTGCCTTTAACGAAGCTCTGCTGCCCTTTGCACTCGCAGGCGGGATCCAGGAACCAAGGCCCCATCGCCTTACCCACACCCACTACCGCCTCTCCTCCTTGGCAGGCCACAAGTGCACAAAGGGAGCCCAGACGCCTGCGTGGCTGAGCCCAGCTCACTGGCGTTTCTAGGATGCTGTTGCTCCAGCGAGGAGGACGCTTGCTTAGTGGAGGATGTTTTGCTGCACTCAGGAATAAGCTAAGCTCCGATTGGCCAAGTCAACTACGGACTCCAGCGCTGGATTGTGGCCACGCCCCTTTGCTGAAAATTATGTCCCTGAGGTGCGGGAAGGTGCCTTGATGTCTGAGTGAGTTGGGGAAACAGTTTTCTATTACAGTCCCTAGGTGTGAGCTGGCGGTTGGGCTTGTCGCGCCAAAGCGCTTGGAGCCCTATAGGCCAGCCCACTCCTTAGAAACACTCCTCACTTGCAAAAACCAGGAGTACCAAATCCAACTCTGGCATCTGAAAGAAAGGAGGAAGGGATCCAAAGACTGAACCACGTGCTACAACTTCCTAAACATTAGGACTGACGGTGATTGTGATTGTTGCACTAATTGTGTCTAGTTGTGTCCTGCTGGCTTTCACCAGGAGACTGAGAGCCCATGAAGGTGGGTCCAGCCTGTTCAACCCACAAATGTATCCTCAGTATTCAGTAGCTATGTGCCAGATGAACCCATTATTAGGCACACTCATGGCTGAGTGGGAGCTCAGGAAGTCCTGTTGATATTCAGCAGCAATGGCAGTAGTTGTTACTGTTTCTTAGGGAGTACTTCTCTTTGCCAAACA
Organism: Saccopteryx leptura; assembly: GCF_036850995.1. Taxonomy (NCBI): domain Eukaryota; kingdom Metazoa; phylum Chordata; class Mammalia; order Chiroptera; family Emballonuridae; genus Saccopteryx; species Saccopteryx leptura. Next base: position 14,213 of record NW_027095697.1, on the reverse strand, counting down.
CCCATTTAAATGTGTTCCTTGTCATTCATTCTACCTTGATCCTCAGAGCAGCCCTGTTAAACAGGCATCCCCAAACTACAGCCCGTGGGCTGCATGTGGCCCCCTGAGGCCATTTATCCAGCCCCCTGCTGCACTTCTGGAAGGGGCACCTCTTTCTTTGGTGGTCAGTGAGAGGAGCACTGTATGTGGTGGCCCTCCAATGGTCTGTGGGACAGTGAACTGGCCCCCTGTGTAAAAATTTTGGGGACCCCTGCTGTTAAACATGTTTTACAGAAGCACAGAGAGGTTGTTCTGCCCAAGGACACACAACTACTCAATGGCAGAACCAAAATTAGAACCAGGGCAGGTTAGTGCCCTGGGCATGCTCTTCAACACCCTGCCATGCCACTCACTCATGGAGAGAGGTAGCAACGCAGCATCTGCTTGTTGAGGAGTTTCCCCCATGCAGTTCTGGCAGCAGTTAAATTGGAAGATGTTGTCCTGAATGCTCTGAGGACACCTTATCTGCACTGTGACTACATGGCTGGTGGACCACTCACCAAGAGAGACCTACATGACTTTTGTGTCTCCAGGAGGGCAGGGAATATGAGAGAAGATTCAAAGCATTTGTCCTTGACTGTTCACATATCTCATTGTTCTTGCCTGTATTGCAAGTTATTTCAGAGAACTGGCAAGATAAACAAAAGAAAAATGTGATTACATCAAATTAAAAAGATTTTGCACAGCAAAGGAAACCATCAACAAAACACAAAGAAAACAACAATTGATGCCAACCAAAGAAGACCTAGAAATAACACAAATGAAAATTGGAAGCAGACAACACCAACCCTTGACTTATCCAGCTCTACAAACAACACACCCAAATGAGGAGGGTACACACAGACAAAATGGGAAGACAGAGAAGTGCAACCAAATGAACCAACAAGAGAAACCTCCAGAAAATGAACTGAGTGAGATGGAAATAAGCAATCTATCAGATGCAGAGTTTAAAATAATGATTATTAGAATGCTCAAAGATCTTAGAACAACAATGAGTGGACACAATGAACACATAAATAAAGACATAACAAACATCAAAAAGGACATTGAAATAACAAAGAAGAACCAGTCAGAAATGATAAATACAATATCAGAAATGAAAACTACACTAAAAGCAATTAAAAGCAGGCTGGATGAAGCAGAGGATTGAATCAGCGATTTAGAAGACAAAATAAATGAAAACATGAAAGCAGAGCAGCAAAAACAAAAACAAAAACAAAGAGAGACTGAAAAAATCTGAGGAAACTCTAAGAGAGCTCTGTGACAATGTAAAGAGAAACAACATCTGCATCACAGAGGTTCCTGAAAAAGAAGAGAAAGAACAAGGAATAAAGACCTTGTTCAATCAAATCATAGCTGAAACTTCCCAAAATTGATGCAGGAAAAAGTCACACAAGTTAAAGAAGCACAGAGAACTTCATTAAAGAGAAACCCAAAGAAATCTACACAAAGACACATCATAATTAAAATACCAAAGCTAAGAGGTAAAGAGAAAATATTAAAAGCTGCTAGAGAAAAAAAGGCTATCATCTACAAAGAAGTCCCCATAAAGATGACATCGACTTCTCAACAGAAACATGTGAGGCCAGAAGTAAATGGAAAGAAATATTCAAAGTAATGCAGAACAAGAGCCTAAAGCCAAGACTTCTTTATACAGCAAGGTTATCATTTAAAATTGAAGGAGAAATAAAAAGTTTCCCAGAAAAAAAAACTTCAAGGAATTCATTACAACCAAACCAATGCTACATGAAATGTTAAGGGGCCTGTTGTAAACAGAACAAAAAGGGAAAAGAATATAGTAAAAAAAGAAATAGGGCTTTAAAGAATAAAATGGCAATAACAACTACATACCAATAATTACCTTAAATGTAAATGAATTAAATAATCAAATCAAAAGACATAGGCTAGATACATGAATAAGAAAACAGGACCCATACATATGTTGTCTACAAGAGACACACCTCAAAACAAAAGATACACATAGACAGAAGGTAACAGGATGGAAAAAAATATTTTATGCAAATGAAAATGAAAAAAACACTGGGGCAGCAATACTTAGACAAAATGGACTTTAAAACAAAGGCTATAGTAAGGGATAAAGAAGGTCACTACATAATGATAAAGGGAGTAATCCAACAGGAAGATATAACCATTATAAATATCTATGCACCTAATATAGGAGCACCTAAATATATAAAGCAGACTTTGATGCATTTAAAGGGTGAGATCAACAGCAATACTATAACAGTAGGGGGTTTCAATACCCCACTAACATCACTAGATAAATCCTCAAGAAAGAAAATTAACAAAGAAAGAGCAGACTTAAAAGACACACTAGATCAACTTGATTTAATAGATATCTTCAGAACCTTTCACCCTAAGGCAGCAGAATATACATTCTTTTCAAGTGCTTATGGTACATTCTCTACGAGAGACCACATGTTAGGGCACAAAAGCGGTCTCAACAAATTTAAGAAGATTGAAATCATATCAAGCACTTTCTCTGATCACAATGGCATAAAACTGGAAATCAACCACAACACAAAAACTGGAAAATACCCAAACACATAGAAACTAAATAACATGTTATTAAATAACGAATGGGTTAACAATAAGATCAAAGAAGAAATAAAAATATTGCTAGAAATGAATGATAATGATCATAAACCAACTCAAAATTTATGGGACACAGCAAAAGCAGTACTGAGAGGGAAGTTTATAGCACTACAGGCATACCTTAAGAAGCTAGAAAAAGCTGAAATAAATAACTTAACCCTGTATCTAAAAGAACTAGAAAAAGCTCACCAGGTAAATCCCAGAGGTAGTAGAAGGAAGGAAATAATAAAGATCAGAGTGGAAATAAATGACATAGAGGCTAAAAAAAAGAATAGAGGATCAGTGAAACCAAGAGATAGTACTCTGAAAGGGTAAACAAGATCAATGAACCTTTAACAAGACTCACCAAGAAAAAAAGAGAGAGAACTCAGATAAATAAAATTAGAAATGAGAGTGGAGAAATAACAACTGACACAAAATACTGACAGAAATACAAAATATTGTAGGAAAATACTATGAAGAACTGTATGCCAAAAAATTAGACAACCTAGGTGAAATAAAAAAATTTCTTGAAACATATAATCTTTCAAAATACAATCTGGAAGAATCAGAAAACCTAAACAGATTGATTACAACAAATGAGCTCAGAACAGTTATCAAGAACTCCCAGCAAAAAAAGTCCTGGATCGGATGGCTTCACAGGTGAATTCTACCAAATATTCAAAGAAAAACTAACTCCTATCCTTCTCAAGCTATTTCAAAAAATTCAAGAGGAAGGAAGACTTCCAAGCTCCTTTTATGAGGCAAGCATAATTCTGATTCCAAAACCAGGCAAAGACAACACAAAGAAAGAAAATTATAGGCCAATATCTCTGATGAATATAGATGCTAAAATCCTCAACAAAATATTAGCAAACCGGATCCAACAATATATGAAAAAATCATACACCATGATCAAGTGGGATTTATTCTGGGGAGGCAAGGATGGTACAATATTCGTAAATCAATCAATGTGATTCATCACATAAACAAAAAGAATAAGAAAAACCATATGATAATTTCAATAGATGCAGAAAAAGCATTTGATAAAATCCAGCACCCATTCATGATCAAAACTTTCAGCAAAGTGGAATACAGGGAACATACCTCAACATGATAAAAGCCATCTATGAGAAACCCACAGCCAACATCATACTCAATGGGCAAAAATTAAAAGCAATCCCCTTAAGATCAGGAACAAGGCAGGGGTGCCCCCTTTTCTCCACTCTTATTCAACATAGTACTGGAAGTCCTAGCCACAGCAATCAGACAAGACAACAAAATAAAAGCCATCCAAATTGGAAAAGAAGAAGTAAAACTATCATTATTTTCAGATGAAATGATACTGTATATAGAAAACCCTGAAGTCTCAGTCAAAAAACTACTTGGCCTGATAAATAAATTCAGCAAGGTATCAGGATATAAAATTAATACACAGAAATCAGAGGTATTTTTATTCACCAACAAAGAACTGTCAGAAAGAGAAATTAAGGAAACAATCCCCTCTACTACTGCAACACACAAAAAATGTACCTAGGAGTAAATTTAACTAAAGAGATTAAAGATCTGTACCTGAAATATTATAAAACATTGATAAAAGAAATCAAGGAAGATACAAACAAGTGGAAGCATATACAGTGTTCATGGATAGGAAGAATAAACATTAAAATGTCTATATTACCCAATTTATAAATTTATAATTTATAAATTCAATGCAATATCAATTAAAATACCAATGACATACTTCAAAGATATAAAACACATATTCCAAAAATTTATATGGAACCAAAAAAGAACACGAATAGCCTCAGCAATCTTGAAAAAGAAGAATAAAGTGGGAGGTATCACACTTCCTGATATCAAGTTATACTACAAGACCATTGTACTCAAAACAGCTTTGTACTGTCATAAGAACTGGCATATAGATCAATGAAACAGAACAGAGAAGCCAGAAATAAACCCACACCTTTATGGACAACTGATATTTGACAAAGGAGGTAAGAGCCTCTTTAACAAATGGTGTTGGAAAAATTGGACAGCTACCTGCAAAAAAAATGAAACTAGACCATCAACTTACACCATTCACAAAAATAACTCAAAATGGATAAAAGACTTTAATGTAAGTTGTGAAACCATAAACATCTTAGAAGAAAACATAGGAAGTAAGCTCACTGACATCTCTTGCAGCAATATATTTGCTGATTTATCTCCATGGCCAAGTGAAATAAAAGACAGGATATACAAATGGGACTATATCAAACTAAAAAGCTTTTTTTCAGCTAAAGACAGTATGAACAGAATAAAAAAACAAACCACACAATGGGAGAACATATTTGATAATATGTCTGATAAGAGGTTAATAACCAAAATTTATAAAGAACTTGTAAAGCTCAACACCATGAAGAAAAACAATTCAATCCAATCAAAAAATGGGCAAAAGAATTGAATAGACACTTCTCCAAAGAGGACATACAGATGGCCAATAGATGAAAAAATGTTCAACATCCATAATTATTAGAGAAATGCAAATAAAAACCACAGTGAGATATCACTTCACACCAGTCAGAATGGCGCTCATTAACAAAACAACATGATAGGTAGAGAAAGGGAAACCCTCCTGCACTGGTGATGGAATGCAGACTGGAGAAGAGTATGGAAATTCCTCAAAAAATTAAAAATGGAACTGCCTTTTGACCCAGCCACCCCACTTTTAGGAATATATCCCAAGAACACCATATCACTGACTCAAATAAAGAAATGCACCCCCAATATTATGGCAGCATTGTTCACAGTAGCAAAGATCTGGAAACAGTCCAAGTGTCTGTCAGTGGATGAGTGGATTAAAAAGCAGTGGTACATATATACTATGGAATAATACTATGGGGCTATGTTAAAAAAAAAGGAAATCTTACCTTTTGCAACAATATGGATGTACCTGAAAACTTTTATGTTAAGTGAAATAAGCCAGGCAGAAAAAGAAAAATTTCATATGACCTCACTCATTTGAGGAATCCAAGGAACAATGTGAACTGAGAAATGGAATAGAGACAGAGGTAGGATCAAAGGAACCAGAGGAAAAGAGAACAGAGGGAAAGGGAATGATAGGATAGAATAAAGCTGGAAAGAAGTGGGGAGGATTCTGTGGGGTGGGGCCAAGGGAGATGTTGAGGGGAGTATGGGGCAGGGGGGATATATTCGGGGTGACACTAGAATATATGTAAACATAATAAATTAAATTTTTTTTAAAATAAATTTTTATTAATGGTAATGGGATGACATTAATAAATCAGGGTACATATATTCAAAGAAAACATGTCTAGGTTATTTTGTCATTAAATTATGTTGCATACCCCTCGCCCAAAGTCAGATTGTTCTTCGCCACCCTCTATCTAGTTCTCTGTGCCCCTCCCCCTCCCCCTAACTCTCCCCCTGTCCTCCCTCCCCCCACCCCTGGTAACCACCACACTCTTGTCCATGTCTCTTAGTCTCATTTTTATGTTCCACCAATGTATGGAATCATGTAGTTCTTGTTTTTTTCTGATTTACTTATTTCACTCCTTATAATGTTATCAAGATCCCACCATTTTGCTGTAAATGATCTGATGTCATCATTTCTTATGGCTGAGTAGTATTCCATAGTGTATATGTGCCACATCTTCTTTATCCAGTCTTCTATTGAAGGGCTTTTTTGTTGTTTCCATGTCTTGGCCACTGTGAATAGTGCTGCAATGAACATGGGGCTACATGTGTCTTCACGTATCAATGTTTCTGAGGTTTTGGGGTATATACCGAGTAGAGGGATTGCTGGGTCATAAGGTAGTTCTATTTGCAGTTTTTTGAGGAACCACCATACTTTCCTCCATAATGGTTGTACTACTTTACAGTCCCACCAACAGTGAATGAGGGTTCCTTTTTCTCCACAGCCTCTCCAACATTTGCTATTACCCATCTTGTTGATAATAGCTAATCTAACAGGGGTGAGGTGGTATCTCATTGTAATTTTGATTTGCATTTCCCTAATAACTAATGAAGCTGAGCATCTTTTCATATATCTGTTGGCCATTTGTATCTCTTCCTGGGAGAAGTGTCTATTCATGTCCTCTTCCCATTTTTTTATTGGATTGTTTGTTTGTTTGTTGTTGAATTTTATGAGTTCTTTGTAAATTTTGGATATTAGGCCCTTATCTGAGCTGTTGTTTGAAAATATCATTTCCCATTTAGTTGGCTGTCTGTTTATTTTTATATCAGTTTCTCTTGCTGAGCAAAAACTTTTTATTCTGATGTAGTCCCATTCATTTATCTTTGCCTTCACTTCTCTTGCCATTGGAGTCAAGTTCATAAAATGTTCTTTAAAACCCAGGTCCATGAGTTTAGTACCTATGTCTTCTTCTATGTACTTTATTGTTTCAGGTCTTATATTTAGGGCTTTGATCCATTTTGAATTAATTTTAGTACACGGGGACAGGCTGTAGTCGAGTTTCATTCTTTTGCATGTGGCTTTCCAGTTTTCCCAACACCATTTGTTGAAGAGGCTTTCTTTTCTCCATTGTGTGTTGTTAGCCCCTTTATCAAAGATGATTTGACCATATATATGTGGTTTTATTTCTGGGCTTTCTATTCTGTTCCATTGGTCTGAGTGTCTATTTTTCTGCCAATACCATGCTGTTTTGATTATCGTGGCCCTATAATATAGTTTAAAGTCAGGTATTGTAATGCCCCCAGCTTCATTCTTTTTCCTTAGGATTGTTTTGGCTATTCGGGATTTTTTATAGTTCCATATAAATCTGATGATTTTTTGTTCCATTTCTTTAAAAAATCTCATAGGGATTTTGATGGGAATTGCATTGAATTTGTATATTGCTTTGGGTAATATGGCCATTTTGATTATATTTATTCTTCCTATCCAAGAACAAGGAATATTTTTCCATCTCATTGTATCTTTTTCGATTTCCCTTAACAATGCTTTGTAATTTTCATTATATAGGTCCTTTACATTCTTTGTTATGTTTATTCCTAGGTATTTTATTTTTTTTGTTGCAATCGTGAAGGGGATTATTTTTTTGAGTTTGTTTTCTAATATTTCATTGTTGGCATAGAGAAAGGCTATGGACTTCTGTATGTTAATTTTGTATCCTGCGATCTTACTGTATTGGTTTATTGTTTCTAATAATCTTTTTGTGGAGTCCTTCGGGTTTTCGATGTATAGGATCATATCATCAGCAAAAAGTGATACCTTTACTTTTTCTTTTCCGATATGGATGCCTTTTATTTCTTTGTCTTGTCTGATTGCTCTGGCCAGAACTTCTAGCACCACGTTAAATAAGAGTGGAGAGAGTGGACAACCCTGTCTTGTTCCTGATTTAAGGTAGAAAGTCCTCAGTTTTGTGCCGTTTAAAATGATGTTGGCTGATGGTTTATCATATATGGCCTTTATCATGTTGAGATATTTTCCTTCTATACCCATTTTGTTGAGAGTCTTAAACATAAAATTGTGTTGTATTTTATCAAAAGCCTTTTCTGCATCTATTGATAAGATCATGTGGTTTTTTGTTCTTTGTTTTGTTGATATGGTGTATTACGTTAACCGTTTTGCGTATGTTGAACCATCCTTGAGATTCTGGGATGAATCCCACTTGATCATGATGTATTTTTTTTTAATATGTTGTTGTATTCGGTTTGCCAGTATTTTGTTTAGAATTTTAGCATCTGTATTCATTAGAGATATTGGTCTGTAGTTTTCTTTCTTTGTGCCATCCTTGCCAGGTTTTGGTATGAGGGTTATGTTGGCCTCATAAAATGTGTTTGGAAGTATTGCTTCTTCTTCAATTTTTTGGAAGACTTTGAGTAGAATAGGAACCAAGTCTTCTTTGAATGTTTGATAGAATTCACTAGTATAACCGTCTGGGCCTGGACTTTTATTTTTGGGGAGGTTTTAATAGTTTTTTCTATTTCCTCCCTGCTGATTGGTCTGTTTAGGCTTTCTGCTTCTTCATGACTCAGTCTAGGAAGGTTGTATTGTTCTAGGAATTTATCCATTTCTTCTAGATTGTTGTATTTGGTGGCATATAATTTTTCATAGTATTCTACAATAATTCTAATAAATTAAAATTTAAAAAGTGTCCTGTCTTGTGCAACATTGCACTATTTCTGCCTACCATTGTCATTGAGTTATTTTACAACTCTGTAAATTATTAAAAGAACTGACCACAGATCAAATGATTTGTGCCCAAAAAAATGCAAGTGAAATTTGTCCAATCGGAATATAATGGATATCTCCATTATGGAAATGGTACTTCCAAACATGACATTTTATTTTCCCATGGATCTTGCCTAGTTTTATGTCTATTAGCAAATTAATTTCAGTATTCCCATTACCTATGTATGTGTCTGTTCTTCAAATTCTCTTCTGAATGAGGTTTAATATACACTGGTTCTATCATTAGTTAATGAGCTAAATAAAAGTCTGTGGCATGTTTTCATTTTATATTTGTACTCAAATTATAACTTTATCGTTTTGAAAATTATCCTGTAAATCTCTTTCTTCTCCCAGATCTATTGAAACAACAGAAACCATGCCTTTAAAAGAATATCCCATGCCAGCACTAAAAACAAGAAAGTTGACCATCAGCAGATAAGAAATTAGAGGAATCCTTGACAAAAAGCACTTGGAATCAGAATGTCAGGGAAACACAAGGCAGGAGAAGTTACAACTCTGCTGCCACAAAGGGAACTTCAGTTCTTCCCAAGAGAGCCTGAGAAACCTCAACCTCAGATCCAACAAACACAGAGAGTGGCATGCACCTTGCAAGAATTAACCCCGGCAGGCCACAGCGGTAATGTGCACTTACCCTCAGTCTAAAACACAGCAGACTCCTTTTTACAATAAGCAAATATATTTGGAGGGAAGAGTGTTCTGGCAGGGATATTAGGAGACTGACTGAAACCTGAGATCTGGACCTCTGCCATAAAAAGGAGGGAAGACTGGACCCAGGAATGAAAAGACACAAAAGCAGTCCATCTCTCGAACAAAGACTCCTAATATTGGCCAATGAAGCAGCCAGCTTCTTGCTCCCTACCTGCTCTCCATTCATACATTCCCCCCAAATCTAGTATTTTCTGTTTTCTAATAATTAGAGAGAGATTTGTACATCCTCCTTATTCTGGCACCTTTCCTATGCTTGATGACTGAATAAAGAGCACTGGCATTTTCTGAGAATGCACTGATAAACTCCTTTTTACCTAGGTCCATAAACTTAAACCCAGTATTCAACACTAGGTATTATCTTTCTCCTATCTATTATTATGCCTGTCCTAACTTTGCCAATTTGAAAAGCACCTCCCTGCTGGGAGAAATGAAAATAAAATAGGAGTTGAATAGGTCAACCCCTCTCTGTGACCTGGTCATCCTACCTTCCTCCCTAAGAGTGGGTGGGTTATCCCTTCCACGTGGTGCTACAGGAGGGGTGAGCATGGTAACCACCCAGTCCTCTAACAAAGGTGTAAACATTTTGGTTGCATGGCATGCAAACTGTACAACCACACATGGCAGCCTAAAATACATCAAAGCCTTAGTCCTCCATCAGAAATTTCACCATGAAGCAACACATCAGGACCTGACAACAACACTGCACAGGACATCAATCAGACCACTTCCTAGTATTCACACATTATCACCTATTGGAGGAGCAGTAAGCATACATAGTGTCTTATATACCTGACTCACCTTTTCCTAAATCTGCATCGTCTCTGGAAAACTGCCATGTCGTAGGCATACACTTTTAATTCAGTAATTGGTATGGGACTTCAAGCACTATTATAACCCAACAAGAGGATATTTGAGAATGCTGATTAAAGGTGTTTCTTATAGCCCTCAAGAAAAACTATATAGGATAGGGCAAAAGGAGGTTTACAGTTGTGAGTATGCAAAATACAGAGTTTATTCTCCTATTATTATTTATAAATTATTGTATTGTTTTTACAGAGACAGAGTCAGAGAGAGGGACATATAAGGACAGACAGACAGGAAGGGAGAAAGATGAGAAGCATCAATCTTCATTGCAGCACCTTAGTTGTTCATTGATTGCTTTCTCATATGTGCCTTACCTGGGGGGCTGCAGCAGAGTGAGTGACCCCTTGCTTAAGACAGCAACATTGGGCTCAAGCCAGCAACCTTGGGCTTCAAGTCAGAGACCTTTGGGCTCAAGCCAGCAACCATGGGGTCATGGCTATGATCCCACGCTCAAGCCAGAGACCCTGCACTCAAGCTGGTGAGCCCATGCCCAAGACGGCAACTTTGGGGTTTGGAACCTGGGTCGTCTGCATCCCAGTCTAATGCTCTATTCATTGAACCATCTAATTATTGTATCATTTTTATATGAACAACTGTTAACCTACTTTCATCCCATCCTGTGTTGATGTATTACATTACAATGAAATAACCTCAGTCATTCATTTCAAAACTAACTTTAAAAAGCAGTAAACAAAGAAAACCATAAACACAGAAGAAAAAATGGATACAGAGAAAAATATACTCTATGAGGATAAAACACACCACTTTGCTTGGCTAATCCCATAGACCTTTAAAGGTCGGGGTGTGGAAGTGAGGAGTGCGGTGGATGGAAGGGAGAATTTGCCAGCAGTCTTCTACATGTAACTTTAGACTTAATTAAAATGAAAATTTTACGATTAAAAATCCTTAAGCATTTTTGAGAAGAGAAAGAACGCTAAAGAACATTTAAGTCATCTTTCCCTTGCAGTACAAATCAGAGTTTAGACATTTTTGTGTGATGTAATAGAAAGTTATATTTCAGCCCTGTATGAGAAAAATAGGTGATTTTCAATTTGGAAATAGAGTTTAGAAGTAAAAAGTTTTATTACCATTTAAAATTGCTGTTCTGGCCCTGGCCAGTTGGCTCAGCGATAGAGCGTCGGCCTGGCGTGCGGGGGACCCGGGTCTGATTCCCGGCCAGGGCACATAGGAGACGTGCCCATTTGCTTCTCCGCCCCCCCTCCTTCCTCTCTGTCTCTCTCTTCCCCTCCCGCAGCCGGGGCTCCATTGGAGCAAAAGATGGCCCGGGCGCTGGGGATGGCTCCTTGGCCTCTGCCCCAGGTGCTAGAGTGGCTCTGGTCGTGGCAGAGCAACACCCCAGAGGGGCAGAGCACCGCCCCCTGGTGGGCAGAGCATCACCCCTGGTGGGCGTGCTGGGTGGATCCCTGGTCGGGTGCATGCGGGAGTCTGTCTGACTGTCTCTCCCCGTTTCCAGCTTCAAAAATAAAAAAAAGCTAAAAAAGCTAAAAATGCTGTTCTGAGCACACATATTAGAAAATTACAACAATGTAAAGCTCCTATACTTTAACAGCTCACTGCTTCTGCATATTCTGCTCACAGAGCAAACACATCATCTTAAATTTGAATAATACCCTTTGTTCATTATGACATACACAAATCATAGGCTTTTTCCAACATTCCCAATACTGTCTATAATGATTGTGGTCCTCCGTCAATTTTCCTCCTAGACTACTTTCTTCTATCTTTTTAAACAATGATTTTCAACCAGTGTCCCGTGGCACACAGGTGTGCTGCAAAAAAATTTTAAAACATGCAATACCTGACTATTTAGTCAGGGGCTCTGACCTCTTTCCCCATAGTTTATCAAATAAAAAATAACAACAGCTCATGCAATAGTAGCTACCTGGTATGAATGAATCAAAATTATACTTGCTTTTGGTCAGAAACAGCAAAAAATATGTTTGTTGGTGTGCCACAGAATTTCAATGGTTAGTTTATACATGCCATCAGATGAAAAAGGTAGAAAATATCTGTTCTAAAATGAAGACCACAACAGAACTGACTTGTAATCATTCAGAGATATTCATATTTTTTTCTCTTTTAGAAACATGACAAAGCAAAGCAATCAATTTTAATCATTTTATATTTACTCATTGAGTAATACTTTTGGTTCTCAGGGACAATCAAATCCAATCTCTTAGCAAGTTGTTAATATTTAGATGCAAGGGAAATATAAAATCAGAATGTGACATAAATCTCACAATGCAAGTAAAATTAAAGAGAAAGTCTGAATATGCTATTTTCTTCTAATACTTTAGTTTTGCCTTTTCATCAACAGTAGAATCACTGAGGCAGAAAAAGGAGACTATACATACCTTGGAAGGTCATCTTATTGCATCTGTCTTTTTCTCTTTAAAACAAAGAGATGCTTGACCAAGAAGCAAAAAGACCCAAATTTATACTTGACTCTACTACCTAACAGCTGTATGACTTCAAGCAAGAATTTTTGGGACTTTGGTACTGTCATTTATAATTCTTTCCCAGACCCTTTATTGAGTTCCAGATATGTAAATTAAACTACCTTTGTGACATCTCCACCTCAACTGTAGGGAAATGGCTGAGAGATTAAACTGCAGCCTTGAGACAAGTCTTTGGTGTGAACTTTGGACGCCAAGTCCTGTGGGGGCAGAATGGTGTGTCAGCAAGCACTACTATGATTATTTATAGGAAGCAGCTGATCCTTATAGCCATTTTCCTTCATGCCTGGGGGCATCGGTTGGTCATCTTTCTCTGCACCTGAATCCATTTTAGACTAATTTGACCCGGGCCTTGCTAATTTGCTTGATGAGCAAAGAGACCAATAAATATGAGGCTCCAGAGATCTGGGCTCTCAGTCCTAGAGGCTGAGAGTTCCCTGTACCCATCTTTTCTGTATATTGTGTCTTGTGTGTGTTTTTTTAAGTCCTGAAGTGCCTTCCTTTCATGAACATCTGCTGCTGGGCTGGTCTCAGCACTCAACAATCCCCGAGGACCTCAATCTAATAAGAAACTTATTGATGATCTTCCACCATGAACTTGGTTTCTTCCATTGTTCCTCAACCATCCACTTAAATAAGCCAAACATCATAAAACCCATGACTGACATCATCCTCTTTCCTTTACCAAGTTTTGCTGAATTAATACCTTTCATTTCTGTCCATGTCTCTGTATCTCCCCCAAAGCACCACCCATGCAAGCCACCCTCACTCTCATCAGGACTCCTGTGAGAGCTTCCTTGCTGGTCTACCCCGCTATTCTTGCTCATTTAATTATCAGCCCATCTTTTAGAATCCTTTTCCCCCCATTGAGTTGAAAGAGAGAGAGGAAAGGGGGAGCTATGGGAGAGAAAGAGAAGCATCAACTTGTTGTTTCATCCAGTCATTCCATTTAGTTGTGTATTCACTGTTGTTTGCACATGCCCTAATAAGGGATCAAACCCATGACATCAATGCACTGGGATGATGCTTTATCCACTGAGCTATGTGTCCAGGGCCAGCAATATTCTGAAATGCAAATCTGATCATGTGACCCCCCTCCACCTAAAATATTTACATGACTTACACTAACTATTTGGAAATTCAGCAATGCTGAATCACACAATCCTCCTTTTGGTTCCTCAGATGTGCCTGTGCCCCATACCACAGGGCCTTGGCACATGCTGCTCCCCAATCTGACATACTTCTGTCCTCCAGTCAACATGATGTCTTTCATCAGACCTCATCTCAAGTTTTACACACTCTGAGAAGCTTCT